>NW_016186627.1:0-4582 GCF_001687245.7 Rhagoletis zephyria | reverse complement strand
TGGAACCCTTTTGCTCTTGCTGGAAAGTGTGCACCAGGTAGTGCCAGGGCCAAAAGCTATGGCGAGTGTATATGTTATTTTATTGGTTTAGTTGGTAACCCACTTAGCGGCTATCCTAAAAATTGATTTTACTTAAATTTTCTCGTTTGACACCTATATTAAAAAATGTCATTTTATTAATAAAATTTTAATACAATATATAAAAATTTTCAAAATACGGGTTTTTGAATCAAACTTTTTTAAAACTTTTTTAGATTTTGGTAACTTAATTGGTTTTCACTTTGCAAACATGTGGCAGCCGTCTAAAAAAATATTTCGGAAATAAATCTTTCTTAACCTTTTCTCGCTTGGTGCCTATGGTGGCAACTCTCTTCATAACAAGTTTTTGAATTAAACCTTTTTAAAGTTCTTTCATTTGATACGCATATAAAAAAAAAAGTTTTTTTAACTTGCGAGTTAAATTGATTTAGCTTTTTGAACAGGTGACAAAGTTCCTCAATAATATTTTCGGAAGAAATCATAGTATTTTGTTTAACTTATAAATTAATTGATTTTAGCTTTTGGAAAAAGATGGCAATTTTTTTCAGTTACAGCGTATCTTTTAGCGTGAAGGAGCGACAAACATACTAACACAAATTCGTATTATGAATAGGATCAAAATGAGATCTATCCATGCTAAGTGAAGTACAATTTGAGATAATCAAAATAATTAGAGGTATTCAAACAACAACACACGCTTGCAAACCAATTGCATACATTACAATTAATCGATCGCTTTTATTTCAACTTAGTTGTTTTAAGAACGATATAACGCAATTACAGACATAGGAGTCATAAAATCTCAACTAAGACCCACAACTTAGTTCAGTTCCGTATTTTATACCCAATGCAGAAGCTTGCAAATCACGAAATAAAAGAAAAGAAAAGAAAAGAAAAGAAAAGAAAAGAAAAGAAAAGAAAAGAAAAAAAAAGAAAAGAAAAGAAAATAAAGGAAAGGAAGAGAAAAAAAATGTATTTAATTTAATTATTTGAATTTATTTTATTTCATTTCATTTGAATGAATACATAAGAATAAAATAAAAAAAGTGTGTAGTTGTACCTCATCCAAATTAAGTAATGTATGAAAGGATTATATTCCTTTGAAAACCTGAAAACGACCCTTCAGGAACAACCAGCAAAATTCTTTTCGAAGCAGACCCGAAGACCCAGTTGGATTTAATTATTTAGGACGTAGTGAATTAAAGGTAACCAACTCCATATTTAAGTCAAGTGTAGGAATTGAATTAGAAAATGCTTTTCATTGAATCAGATTTGAAACGGTCCTATAATACCCATGCTTATACTAAAAAATCTTTCTAGAGTTAAGAAAAAGTGCAATAGTCCAAGCAATTGAATGAATAGAAAAGGCTTCTTTATTACGTTTAAACTTTTCACTCCATTGAGTACAACCATTGTGAACACGACTGCATCGGGACCGTAGCGCCACTTGAAATTACTATATATTTAATTTTGATATTACAACACAAATATTTTCCAATGACGCTCACATAATTCACGCCAACTGAGAGTCTACAGTACTAAATATAGGTCTCACAGAACGGGGCTTATGGAGGTGCAGCGTATATTAATCTCTCGCTTTCCAATTAAAAATTAGACCCAGCGATATTAATACGCCCTGAAATATCATAGATGAGGTGTCTTAAGTGTAATTTTTGCTTACTTTTTGGCTTCATAGGTGAAAGGGGATGGTTTCGTGCGCAGGAGTGGACAACTTTTGACTGCCATTCACCTGGGAGTGGCCAGAAGCGATTCTTGTGTGTACTATTCAAATCGCAGCTCCCAACGTTCGGATATTTATATCCACGTATCCTCTGGGTTGCAACCAAACATCCGTTTGGGGTTTGAGAAACCAAATCGACCAAGGAAGGCATACTCCCAGCGTTTAAGACGTACGTACACTCCGAGGGCCAAACATAGACTCGGGCTACTATCTTGCTGTAGCCAAGATACGCACCCGCCTCCGTGCAGCAAAAAATGTCGGCCCAGCAATGCAAGAAAAGCTTAACGTCGAAAAGCTGCAATCACAACAGACGGCCAATTTATTCGCCACTCGACTCACAGACCTGATCTCTGAGAGAACTCTTCAACAATCCGTCATGAGTGAGCTGTGGAACAACATTTTCCGTTCATATAGTACCACCGCCGAAGAAGGAGTTGAATTTCAGCGAGCCCGAAAGAACAACTGGTACGATGAAGAATGTCAAGAAGCCGCAGAGAAAAAGATGCCACCTTCGGGGCCGCGCTGCTATCGGACGCAACGCGAACCACGTGGGACCGTTATAGGGAACTGAAGAAGGAAGCGAGCCGCGTTTGTTGCAATAAGAAGAGAGAGGCCGAAATAAGTGAGCGCAGTGAGCTTGAAATGCTAGCCGACAGGAAAAACGCCCGAAAATTTTACCAGAGGATTAGGAGACTTACGGAATATTTCAAGACCAGGGCGAACTCCTGCAAAAACAACAATGGCGACCTAGTGCCCGATGTCCAGAATGTACTCAAATTATGGAGAGAACATTTTTCCACCCTACTGAATGGTAGCGGCACTGAAATTAGTGGAGAAGACGAACCCGAACCAGGCGATGACGATGGAGTCGATGTTCCACCACCTGACTATGACGAGGTATTAATAGCGATAGCGCGCTTGAAAAACAACAAAGCTGCTGGAGCTGACAGCCTGCCAGCTGAGCTATTAAAGTACGGTGGCGAGGAGTTGATTAGGTGCATGCAGAATATGTTCAGATGAACGCATGTCCCGCCATTCGCGCCAACTACCGCGGAATTAGCCTTCTAAGCATAGGTTATAAAGTCTTATCGAGTCTCTTGTGCGAAAGACTGAAGCCCACCGTCAACGAACTGATTGGACCATATCAGTGTGGCTTTAGGCCTGGCAAATCCACAATAGATCAGGTATTCACAATACGTCAAATCTTGGAAAAGGCACGCAAGAATAGGATGGACACACACCATCTATTTTGTCGATTTCAAAGCCGCTTTCGACAGCACGAAGAGAAGTTGCCTTTATGCCGCGATGTCTGAATTTGGTATCCCCGCGAAACTAATACGGCAGTGTAAAATGAGGTTGAGCAATACCACCAGCTCCGTCAGAGTAGGGAAAGGCCTCTCCGAGCCGTTTAATACCCAACTAGGTTTCAGACAAGGGAACTCCCTTTCATATAATTTCTTTAATCTGATGTTGGAGAAGATAATAAGAGCCGCAGAACTGAACTGCTCAGGTACAATACTTAACAAGAGCATACAATTGCTGGCGTATGCCAACGACATCGATATTATCGGTAAAAACAAGAGCTGCGTCTCTTCTGCCTTCTTGGGATTGGATAGAGAAGCAAAGTGAATGGCCGCGATGCTGGTAACAGAGGAAGAGGAAGGCCTCCTCTGCGTTAGAAAGACCAGGTGGAATGTGACTTGGCTTCACTTGGCACTTCCAATTGGCGTCACTTGGCACAGAAAAGAAACGACTGGCGTGCTTTGTTGAACTCGGCCAAAATCTCTTGGGCAGTTACAGCGCCAAATAAAAAGAAGAAGAAGTCCACAACAGTTATCTACGATTTTCTACACCAATATATTACCTCAAAATATACAAAATTAACCTTCCACAAAGCAAATCCCGCGCGCTGGGTACAAAATCCGCCCCAGGCAATTTATATTTTCATTGCAGACATTTAACGATGCCAATCAACACAACAACACTAATAAGCTCAGAAAATACCAATTCCAACTTTGCGTATTTATCGCCCATAAAAAATTCACAATTTTCTGGTCTTTTAAATTCCGACACCGCAGCAAGAGTGTCCGTATCAGCAGGTGGGTGAGAAGAGGACATGAGAAGGGGCAGATGGCATAGCGATTGTGCCACAGATACCAGTGAGGGAAAAGAAAAAACAATAAATAAGTAGCACTTAGGAGCAAGAAAATCAAAGAGCGTGTTTACAACAATGCGATGAGTATTTTCTTAGCGTTGCTTTCTTGCTCGCTTGTTTGTTTGCTTGTTTATTCGCCTCAACAAGAAAGCCGGCAACAACTTGTTGGGAAGGCGGCAGTGACGCGTTTCTTTAACCGATAAGGATATTACTCGTATCGTCTCCGTCTTTGGCATTGGTATGCAAATTTTGTTGTTTTGGTTTTTCATATATTTTCTTAAGTTGGCGCTGTTGCCGAAATACTTGCATACTTATGTACATACATATATGAGTATTAGGGCGATTCAGGCCTCAAAAGTTTCATTTAGACGCCGAAATAAGTCTCAGAAAAGAAGAATGTCCGCACCGCAGTTTTCAATTTCCCGTAAGAATAACCCAGGAAAAATTTTTTATTTTTTTTATTCTGATTTTAATATTTCAAGATCGATACGTTGTACTGACCTAATTGACTTATAGAAAAATGGCGTCAATCCTTTTTTATAGAGTGTGTAATTCTATATAAAAGTACACTAAGACCCTTACAGTTCGTTAAGTATAAGAATCAGAAATAAAAAAAATTCCTGTGTTATTCTTATGGGAAATCGAAA
>NW_016186625.1:0-4583 GCF_001687245.7 Rhagoletis zephyria | reverse complement strand
TTTCGATTCAAGTTGTTGAAAAGTAATGAATATCTAAATCCCGGGACTACTCCCAGGATCCCGGGATTGTGACAACGCCATCCCGAAAATCCCGGGATCGGGTAAAGCCGAAAAATTAACATCCCTAATACATGCATATGCATATACAACATGAGAATTTACCTTTACGCATGGAGCAGGCGTTAATAAAGTGTCTGCTTCTAAATGAATTTAATATATTTTGTATTATTCAAAATTAATAAACGCCTTTTTAGTGCAAAAATAAAACTCGTTCAGCATGCAACTAAATTTTAGCCAGCGCTGCACTGAATTTGTAATAGATTCAAATTCAGATCGCACAAATTGCTAAGCCACGCAACGCCAAAGCATAAATACATATGCATGTATGTATGTATATAGTATTTACACATGTACATATATTAAAGTGCAAATATATAGTAGTGAATATTATTGATGTGCGGTTCCGAGTATTTAAAAACCCGGTTCCGTCGAGTCCGGTTCCAAGGAGAACCGGGAATTTGGATCAAACAAGTTCTAACGGAAATAGACCCTATTAAAATAGCTTAACAAAAGATTTTAAAAAGTTTCTAAAGAAATTAAATTTTTGTTAATATTTTTGTTATAAAGTAAAGTAAAGCAAATAAATAAATATGTATATTACATTCATTCCTAAGTTGATTTTTGTTTTGCAAAAATTGTATAAAAATTAAATACATGAAATTAAATTTAAATGCGCATTTTCGACGTTCGTATTTAGTTTAAAACGAAGTAATGTTTACCTTTAAAACATGATTTTTTCGATGCCGTTACTGCTCTTTTGATGCATTCAAATCGAAGCTGACCGCGTTTTGAAAGCATCAAAGATGAGGAAGAAGCTAGCATAACATTGAATTCAAAGAAAAAAATTGTTTAGCTCAACGCTGAACTCCATATTACGTAAACAAACCGAATTTCAAGTCGATGGTATCAAAAACAACGAAGTTGACGTAAGTCGCGTATTTGGGGGCTATATGTATGATATGGTGTCTTGAACCCGTTTGCCGGTTATTTTGGAATCGAGTTTCGGTTCTTTCGGAATTGTTTTTCGGTTCTTTCGGAACTGTTTTTCGATGCTTTTGGAATCGAGTTTTGGTTTTTCTGGAATCGTGTTTCGGTTCTTTTGGAATCAAGTTGCGATTCTTCCGGAACAGTTTTTCGGTTCTTTTTAAATCGAGTTTCGTTTCTTGGAATTGTATTTCATTTTTTTTTTGGAATCGAGTTCCGGTTCCGTTACAATCGGCCGGGGCGGTTCTCTAAAGGAACCAGTTCTCCGTTTCCGGTTCCGGTTCCAGTTCCTCGGTTCTGTGCATCACTAGTGAGCATATATGTATATAACCCTTTAAGCAGACAAAGAAATGTGTTAAGATAGACGAAAGAGCAGCCTCAGCATGACACGCCACCAAGTGTTTGTGTTAAATTTCCTTTGCATGCCCCTACAGTAGTAGCATCAACTAATTTTTGGGGTATAAATTTCATACATAAATACAAACATATATTTATTTTAAAAGAGTTGAAGCGATTCTGGCGTGTCTGAGGCTCTGCTAAAGTGAGTGTTGCTGATGTTTGATGTTCTTTTTATTCGAAATGTGACGAGCGGGCGAGCGGGCGGGCGGGCGGTCGGGCGGGTTGGCGTCATGCGACGGCAGCGCAAGTTTTAATGGGCCTATTGTGTGTTAAATCGACACGGGCACTACTTTCCCACGAGTCGTGTAATTTTCCCATAATTTGATGCCCATATACGAGTACCTATGAATGCATACAAACGTATGGAAATGCTGAAGAAAAGAATAAAAAATCTTCGCTATTAAAGACATGTGTACGTACATTAGTATGTATGTGCATTAGACTGTGTCAAAAACAGAATTTTTTTCTTTGGGACCTATAAAAAATTTCATAAAAAAAATATGTGTGGAAAAATGTAAGCCCCCAATCTTAATTTTTCAGTTAGCGCTCGCAAAAATAAGGTTTTTTTTTATTGATAACCGTTGATTTTTTGAACATTTTTTTTTATGAAGTTTTCGCAAATTTTTTTATGGAAGAAAATGACTGACACCGTCGACAAAAAAAAAACAAATGCAAAACATCAAGGGTAAGTACTAGCTACTTAAAATTTGCCTACATTATACTAGAGTTTAATGGGCTACAAGGCGGTTTTTTAATTTGTTAATTTTTTTTTGTTTACTCAAAAAGAAAGTAGCAAAAACTAGCACAAACTGAAAGATTAGGATGCAGGGCTAAAATTTTGCCACAATTATTTATTTTTTTTTTACCGAAAAATCAATCGTTTTATTTGACACAGTCTAATGTACAGACATGTTGTTGTAAAAATGTGGGGGTAAAAATTATCTAAAATGCTGAGGCTAACTTATTCGGGTAATGTGATGTATGTATGTACGTATGTATGTATGTGTGTAATGTAATATGCACTCGAAGACAAGTACTTTGCAAAATATGCTGGTTAATTATAACACATAACTGAAAACATTGTTCAAGTACATAAGTATGTACTTATGTATCTTTTATGATTAATAAAAATTATAAGATCGTGTATCCACAAAACGTATTTTATATATACATACATGAGTAGACAATTTATACATGGTAATATTGAATAAAACCATCCACATAAGTCGAAGGTACAGACAAATGTGTAAGGGTCTACAAAAAATTGCAATCCAAAGAAAAGGTCCCTTTCCTTATACACAAAACCGGTTTTCCCTCACCCGCTGTGCTGAGTGTATAACATTTTTTTGCGTATTAAATTATTTGAACTTTATTTTTCGAACCGAAGGCAACCCTCTTCAAAATGTTTCCAATCTGTAACCTTTTCCTAAATAATTCCTTCAATTCAAGTGAAATTCGAATTTTGGGCCAGGTTGCGACCCTCCTTCGTCTAGTTTAGAAATTAAGTCTTTTCAAAACCATTTCTATTGATACCCATATCATATGTATATAAATGTATATGGGCCAAATGTAATAATTCATTATGAAATAATTAAAATGTAACTTTTATAAAAAGGTGGCAACCCTCTTCAAAATATATTCAAACTATAACCATTTTAATCGTCTTTCATCTGACTCGCATACATATTTCAGTATCGTAACTCCCTCAATTAAGGTTGATTTTTGTTTAAAGTGGTGGCAACCCTCCCGCATGTTGTTTAGAAATAAAGCCTTTTCAACCCCTTTTCGATTGATACCCATATTGTAGTGATTCATATAACTTATTTAAAAGTTTTGTAAAGTTAAAACTCCGAAGGCACAAGTCCACAAGTCCACAAAACTATTACGTCAACCTATGCCTTTTGTCATGCCTTTACGTCAGATCTAACGTATGATGACATCTGCAGTAGAAGCTGAACGAATGAGAAGACTGTGGAGCACATTCGCTGTTAATGTCCAGCCCTTTGTAGGATTCTACTTAGTTTAGTTTGCCAAGAAAACTGCAACGTTTTTCGCTGCTCCTGGCTCCAGGGATTAGCTAAGTTATCTGGTCGTAGTTTTTCTGGTTCCGGTATGGAGCTTAAGCTTAAGTTAACCATATTACACCCATTGGACATTATGCAGAAATTCTGAGTTGATGATCCGATTAAGTAAATATTGTTGAGCTTTTTTTTATGCATAAATGCGTGCAATACTAACACTTCTAGCCGTTTAAATCTCCATTTACGATATCGAATAATCTTCAAAGTGTGCCTATGAGCCCTTTTAACACCTTTTCACAATGCTAAGCGCATATTCCAAGAACAGAAAATCTCAGCGGTTATTAAGAGGAACTTAAAAAAGGTACAAATTAATTGTATGAAAGCGTAGTATATGAAGTGCTAATGAGCTGATGGAAGTGATAAATATACTAAGTATACAAGTATAAGTTGACATTTTTATGTACCTGCTTTTGTAAACTCATTTGCTAATAACATAAAAGGAAGCATTTATGTATGTAACTCGAGCATGAGGTCTCTATAAATGTTAACACACAATGTACATACACACATACATACATATGTTTGTAGGTACATATCTGCATAGGCAAATATTGCTGCTAAAGACTATGTGGGTACTCGTATTTACAAATTAAAAATGAAAACAAAAGCGATTCGCTTCTTGCTCCACATTGTTCGTAAGTGCCCCAGAGTAGACATCTTACTACATATTATTCATATGAATACCCGTATAAATTCATATGGAGGCATATAGGTACATTTATATAAAAAAAAATCTACAATTGCGGATAGGACTGCTGCGGGTATCACATTCACTTTTGTCCACATCAACAGCACATTTTATTGTTGTCGTCCCCAGCGCAAAGGTACGCGGCCCTTCACAGCAGTGGCGCATGCGCAACAAATAGCACGATAAAGCATAAACTACTTTCGGGCGGCGCACAATGGGGCAGATGCCTTTAAAAACTGCCGAAAATTCAAAAAAAAAAAAATATTTCATGATACTTTCGCTTTATTGCCTAATTAGAATTAGAAAAAGCACAGACCAAAGACCGTCAACGCCAATTGTAGCCATAGTACAACATGCCACCTACTCTGCAG
>NW_016186623.1:0-4584 GCF_001687245.7 Rhagoletis zephyria | reverse complement strand
ATTTCTGAAATTTCAGACGGTGCACATGGGATTATTGACCGATTTAGGCGGCCAAAATTATTTTTATGAAAACTTTAACTCAAAATGTTTAGAAACGACGTGTTACAATATTTAAAACTGTAAATGTTTAAAATCAAGTAAACAGAGTGGGAGGATGTCCAATTATTCGACCAAAACAACGAAAATGCAGTTGCTTGAAGTTTGACATCGATAGACTCTAGGTTATCTAGGTTAGAACATAAAAAGGATTGCCACCTGCTAAAAAATCAAATGCAATTAAGTTAAATGAATACTACCATATGGGTATTAATCGAGATGTTTTTGAAAAGGCTTTATTTCTAATTAAATGTGGGAGGATTGCCATATGTTTAAAAATTCAATTCAACTTTAATTCAAGGGAATTGGTAACTGAAATATGTATAACAATATTGGTGTCAGACTGAAAAGCTTAATAAGATTATAGTTTGAAACTATTTTTAACAGGGCTGCCACTTGCTTAACCTTCACCGCCACAGTATTTACATATGTAAAGATTTCAATTTTCAAATTGCTATAACTTCCACAATTTATGTCCGATTTTAGAACCATTTGGATTCAGTGGCCAACTTTTTGTGTTTTATATAAAGGCTGAATAAAAAATAATTTTTTTTGCCGTTTTTGGCCCTTTTTCGCGATTTTGTGGTTTTATCTACAGAAGGCTGCAGTATTTACATATGTAAAGATTTAGTAATTTTGGTAAATGGTATGGAAAAATTACCTTTTTGGAAAAAAAAATTACTCAAGAAGAATTATTTAAGATTAAAAATTTGTTACTTTTTATTTTTAAGAATGTTATTGACAATTTTTACATATTGTTAGTGTTTTACAGTGGATGGCACAAACCGGCTTCTTGTATTGATTGCAAAGTTTTCTTGTTGATCTCTTCCTTTTGGAGTCTTCATGATAGCATATAAAGCAAGAACCTTTAATTTTTGAGTGGCCACGGTCGTCTTCACCTGGTAAAATCTCATCGCATTTTAGATATTTCGCAGATAGAGCTTGAACAGTTGTTCCAGTCACGCATTCTATAGCGCTCCGAGTTGGAAAATAAGCTACAACCCTTGGCATGCTAGCTCTTTTTACTATGAGTGGCATACATAACTTTTCTCCCAATTCTTGTAAAAACATGCGACGGCGACCTAAATGATAATAAGTTTAGCAGCGGAAAACGATTTTAGTAAAATATACAGACCTCTCTTTGCTGATATATGTGAAGGATTATTTTCCGTATATATAATATAGGCAGCAAGAGCGGACACGTCGAGCATATTATAAAAAAGTGCAAGAGGCCACCGGTTAGTTTTACGTTTACAAGAATATTGGCCGAGCATCTTGTCCATAGTATCCACACCTCCTTTTGTTTTGTTATAAAACAAAATAATATTCGGTTTTTTCTTGATGTCCGATATTGTGTGGTCAAATGGCAATGTTGAAAGTAAAACAACCGCTTTATTCTTTTTGGGTACGTATGAGCAAATCATTCTATTTTCTCCAAAACCAAATAATGTTGACAGCTCCTCTCTCTGTGATGAGGCTTTAAACTCCGCTGGTAGACAGGCTTTATTTTTTTTCATCGTGCCAACCAAAGATATCTGTCAATTTGCTAAAGAGTCCGCTAATGCAATAGATGTAAAAAAGTTATCACAGGTTACGTTGCGACCAGAATTTTTGTAGTATGAAACTAAGTCTTTAACAACTCTCTCCCCTTGGTTTATCTCTCTAACATTGTTACTTTTTCCTGTATATATTTGCGCAGTCAGAGGATAATAGGTTTGGGAGTCACATATCCACCATAACTTTATGCCGTATTTCGCTGGTTTTGATGGCATATATTGTGTGAACTTAGTACGACCTCGAAAGGGAAAGAGCTGCTCATCAACTGTGAGATTTTCTCTTGGTCTGTAATTATCCCGCAAATTAGCGTTCAACATGGTGAAAATTTCTGAAATCGGTGCTGCTTTATCTGTTTGCATTCTATTTTCCCTAGTGTTTTCATGATCGAAACGTATAAATTGTAATATGTGCGAAAACCTTTTCAAGGACATAGTTGCTCTATACAAAGGATTAGCATTTGTTTTCCAGAGTAATTTTATGTTCTCATAGTTTGAGTTATGGCTGCCCATAATCAACAGGATACCAAAAAACGCACTCAATTCCTCTTCGTCTAAATCTTTCCAAACATTTTTTCTAAAATTGATAAATTGATATACACATAATATATGTAAATGTATTCTAACATTTCGAAAAAAATGTGCACTTACTGTTGGCATTGACTAGTTGATCCTGTTTGATCCTCAATCATTTGATAAGCAGCCTTGCCTTTTCTATTTGTATTACGGCAAATAATGGACTGTATGGTCGGGTGCATTAGCGAAAAGAAAGTATCTACCTCACTTAAATTTTTTGTGCCAGGGCTTGGACCAACAAAGCGACCTTCACGAAAAATATTTTGTTTCCTTATTCGGTGCATGCCTGGGGGCAACTTGCTCCATTTTGTACCATCTTTGCCGACGTAAAAATTTTCTTCTTGCTCTCCGTCCTCCTGGTCATCGCCCTCGTTTTCTTCACCATCGGTTTCTTCCTCCGAGCTGAGCTCCAGATCAGAATCGCCTCCATGTCCAATTTCAACGGGATAAATTTGTGTTTCAGCGTCAGAGTCAATTTCATTAATCATCACATTATTTTCAAAGGAGTTGTTGTATCCAGAATCCTCTATAGTAAAGTCAGCTGCGCTATCTTCGTCTTCCGAATTCATGCTTTCAAGTAGTTTTTCAAAGTACTTTTCTTTCATATCATTCGACAAGCTAAACATCAAGTTACAAAAAACAATAAAACAATTATCCCAAAATATAAATATATGTATATGATAGGAGAAATAAAGCACTTACCGAGCTACTGCTGCGGAGCTCAAGATTTTGAAATTTTTCACTTCGTTTGCCATTTTCGTAAAACAATACCTAATTACAATTTAATTGTAAATAATAGCAACCTGACCCTTCTGAAAGTCCACAAAAACTAAAACTCTCAAACTGTATGTTCATACATATATTTACACAATTCATTTTAAATATATTCAAATCACACCAGCAACCAGCGAAAAAATTCCGAGAAAACTTTTAACTTGCTCATTTCCTGGAAAAATGTTTTCAATGCCTACTTGATTAGTAAATTTGAATTTTTGAACTGAAATTGAAATTAACTCAACATCCAAAGTACAACAGCTGTTAAAACGTAGTGTCTTTACATATGTAAATACTGCTGCTTTATGTAGTTAAAAATTGGTGCGGCGGTGAAGGTTAAAAATTAAATTCAATGTATGTATATGAAAGGTTAAATTAATTTTAACAATATGGATATGGAATAGGAGGTGGTTTGCCACCTGTCAAAAAAATGTAATTCAATTAATTTCAATGAATTACTACGCTAAGGGTATCATCCAAAACGGCTTTGAAAGGGCTTAATTTTCTATTACATTTAGTAAGATTGCTACCTGTTTAAAAAACCAAATTAAATAAAATAACATATGACTTAAAAAAACACTATACGGAGTAACCATTATGTTGATTTTTATTGAAATAATTTGCACCTTATCTACCACGCAGAAATTTCATACACTCATCCAGCTAACTATAGTATATATTAGTTTGTTTTATTTGAAATGTCTTTTAACTTTAATTTTTTAGTGAATCTTTTGTGCCTTCTTAGAATTAAAAATTATAAATAATTTCGAATACGTGGCAACTTTGTACAAATATCTCCAGATACCATTAAAATTACTTAAAAACATTGAAAAATTCCATCAAAATCGTTAGAGTCGTTTCCTAGAAGCCATTGGATATCACAGCGCACGGCAGTGCGCGCGAGTGACGAAAGCAGCAACAGTAGCATGCTGAAATGACTCGCTTATATATACACGAGATTTGGAAGTTTTTATCCAAACGTCCAATCGACATGTTTGATATATCGTTGGAACGGTCTTGCAGAGTGATTCCAGAAAATATATTCAAGCTTCGTAAACGATTAATCGGATTCTTAAAAATTAGGCTAAAGTGTTGCGAAACAAAAAACGTTTTTTTGCTTTTACCGGTTTAAGGGGGCATGTGGAAACACCCAACATATTTAGTGTTATTCTATAGGCCAATACCTTTCAAGCGATACCTTATATATTAAGTCCCGGCCACTAGTTGGAAAGATATAGAGGTAAACTAGCTTATACCCGCGGGTTTCACCCCGCGCTTTTATACAAATAGGAAAAATAATTTAATGATGTTAGATTTTATTTCTGTGCCCATTTCGTTATAGCTCGTTATTTTCTAAGCGAGTTAAGGTATTTAGGCCGTTTAAAACTATGAAATTATAAAATCTCCTCTCTCCTCCCTCTAAGTTTACCTTAAAAGGTTTCCAGGTATACGACGCGTGAACGTGAAACCTTCTTGGAGGTGCCACGGCGANGATATTTAGTGTTATTCTATAGGCCAATACCTTTCAAGCGATATCTTATATATAAAGTCCCGGCCACTAGTTGGAAAGATATAGAGGTAAACT
>NW_016186622.1:0-4584 GCF_001687245.7 Rhagoletis zephyria | reverse complement strand
ATTTTTTGGAATAGATCGGTCCCTGGTCCACTTCTCGGAAAAAATTTATTACATATGCTAATACATGCTAAAAAGCTGTGGTCTAGCTTGTCATCTGGAGTCTTGCTTAATTTCACCCGATGAAATTAGGGCAACGACTGCACGAATGAAAAAAATGGCTCAGAAGAAACATTACGGCAAGGAAATCGCGGAATTAAAAGCAGGAAGATCCATTGACCCCAAAAGTGAAGTACTCCCTCTTAATCCATTCCTTGATAATGACGGTGTATTGAGAACAGGTGGTCGCCTGGGCGCATCCCTCGATCTAGCATATAATGAGCGTCATCCCGTCATCCTCCCGTACAATTGCAGGTTATCGCGTCTTGTTGTCCANTCCCTCGATCTAGCATATAATGAACGTTATCCCGTCATCCTCCCGTACAATTGCAGGTTATCGCGTCTTGTTGTCCAATTTATCCATGAAGTTTCCCTCCATGGCGAAAACCAACTAATGCTGCACCTCATCCGAACGCAGTATTGGATTCCAAGAGTCAAAGTGATGATAAGGTCCACTATATACAACTGTTAAGTCTGCACGGGGGTAGATTCCACTGTGCCGTTTGAGATAAAGAGTTACCGGGGGCGCGGATGCCGTATATCAAAAGGTTACGTCTGTTTGTTCGTTTGCTTCGCTACTAAGGCCATTCAATTAGAGGCCACAAGTGATCTAAGTACTCCGTCTTTTCTGGCTGCATTCTCAAGATTCGGGGCCAATTTTGTTGGAGCGTCACGGGTACTCAAAACTGAGTTCAAAGCCTTAATAGCAGAAGCTCATACTAATACCCTATCAAAGTATGCCCATCAGGCCCTGAGTTGGCATTTCATACCTGCCGCAGCTCCCCACATGGGTGGTCTGTGGGAGGCAGGTGTGAAAAGCTTTAAAGGTCACTTTAAAAAGATGGTGTCTAGTTCGAAATACACGTTTGAGGATTTCAGTACGCTCCTGTGTCGCGTTGAGTCGTGTCTAAATTCACGTCCGCTAAGCCCAGCCTCCAATGAACCATCTAACCTGGAGCCTTTAACTCCGGGTCATTTTTTAGTCGGCGGACTATTAGCTCCACCAGAGATCGACGTCGATGAAAACCCTGCGTCGATCGTCAATCGCTGGCAGAAACTGAAGGCCTTACATCAACACTTCTGCAAAAGGTGGAAAACAGAATACCTTTCAGAATTACAGAAGCGGATCAAGTGGAAGCATCCTAAATCAAATATGAAAGTGGGAGATTTGGTAGTCATAAGAGAAGATAATCTACCACCCAATGAGTGGAGACTGGGAAGAGTGATCGATTTGCACCCAGGCTCCGATCACCGGGTACGTGTTGTGGCTATCATGTCCGAGAAGGGCAGGGTGACAAGGCCGCTTGTCAAATTAGTATTACTACCACCCCATACCACGGATAC
Source organism: Rhagoletis zephyria (assembly GCF_001687245.7). Classification (NCBI taxonomy): domain Eukaryota; kingdom Metazoa; phylum Arthropoda; class Insecta; order Diptera; family Tephritidae; genus Rhagoletis; species Rhagoletis zephyria. The sequence goes on along the minus strand of NW_016186622.1, from coordinate 3,144 downwards.
TGATGAGACAACTTCTTCAGTATAAACCACTACGCGTAAATACAATCGGTTTACAAACTGAGTCCGCATCGCGAACACATTTAGCTTAATTTAATTTCCGCTTGGACACACTAGCAAGTAACCAATTAGTAGATAAGTTGAGGTTCATATTTTGATGTTTTCGTTAAAAAAAAAGATTGCAGAAGTAAAAATTGATGGAAGGATAAGCCTGTACTTGTAATAGTTTACCAGTGGGGGGACAGCTGTACCAGCAACTTTCGGCATTAACAAAGAGAAAGACGATACACAGCTTAAAACGTACCTTCATTATCCCTATGATTGACTAGTTCAAAATTACGTATTAAAAAGGAAGCCAGAAATTTGTCTAAATAAACTATCACTTCATACATAAGTTTCTTTACTCCAGTCCTAACATTTAGGTAATTAGTCACCAAGAACTTAGAAATTGCTCGATCAGCTTAGAATCCGTTACATAGCTAGTCACTGTTGCGTAAAATCCCGCGACATAATCAACCATCGATCACAATCTGGAGTCAACTGTTCTACCGGCATAAGCAGAGAAATAAGCTGATTTTTTTTTTAATAGTGAAGTTTAAACGGACTATTTAATCAATATTCCAAGAAATTAGAAGCCATCAACCAAGTTAACGTCTTCCAGAGTTTAAACACTTCTTTCATTGAGAATAATACACGGAAATCTACATACTGGTGAGCTAGTGGATTACCAAATTTTCTCTAACCAAATCTAGGGAATAAGTTAATTCAGGACATACATACAAATATACGGATACAAGTAACACTTACCCTCATTTTCAATTCGTGTGTCATCCTTATGTAATTTCTTCGGCTTTGCTGAACCTTCGTGGTGAGCGGGCTTGATCCCACACCGATACAACACGACAGTATATACTTAAGAGGGCATTATCGTTGTTCAACTTTGCATTGAACCTTTGTTGAATGCAAGCGTTGAATGATGTAAATGCTTTTTAACTGAGCGATCCATGCAGTGAGGTTACGTGAGAAATAACATGGACCGCCTCTGGTTTACAGGCCACTACCGGTGTCCTTAATGTGATTCCATTACACATTACTTTAACTGCTAGCGCTGGAGAAATCTCTGAATGTTGATCACTTGTTTCACTGTTCGGATTGTAGCCATGCGTTTCCCGATCCATTTTTCTGCTTAATGCCACTGCATTATCACTGTATATACGTCGATGCGAAAAGAAGCCGAAAAAGTTCGCTACCCATTAACATGCCGACTCTGCGGCTCGAAACATCCGCTCAGGCTTTGCCCCGTCTTTCGGGCAAAAATACCAGAAGAGCGTCTGCGGGAAGTCTTAGTTCACCGCTATTGCACCAACTGCTTAGCAGGAACCCACCGCGCAGCACATTGTACGAACGACGGGAGATGTCGGCAGTGCCAGGAGCAGCATCACACGCTGCTTCACATCCCGTCACGTGCCGACAAACCACGATTTAACCGTCGACCGCCGAGGACCACAGTTAGCGAAGACGAAAACACCGACGCCATATCAATAGAGGCATCAGAGGCTGGAGCGGAAACCTCAGCTTGGAAGAGGGAGAAATCCCGGCAGCTGAAGCGGAAACCGATGCTTTCCGCTCAGAAAACCCCGCTGGAATGGAAACCAACGCTTTCCATCCAAATGGGTCGAGGGGACTAGAAACGAAGCGTTTTCGCCCGGGCCTCCAACATGAGCATGACCAGCAGGAAGGACTGGAAACCGCAGCTTTCCAGCCTCCAAAAAATAAGAGAGGTCGCAAAACTCAAAACCAGCGTTACCGCACTCGCCGTCGGAAACTTGAAAGCGGGAGAGTGGAATCACGAGCATTCCACCTCTCCGCTCGTCGCGGATTTCGGTCCGGACGAGTGACAGAAGGGCGATCAACTGTTATACCATTACCAAGCCTGACACCAATAGCACCAACCGCAGTAGTGAGAGTCGAGGCTGGAGGCCGACTGCATCTGATACGGGCACTCATAGATCCGTGCGCCATAACGTCTATAATAGCTGCAGACCTTGCCCAAGAGCTACGAGTAAATGTGAGCTCCGTTAATAAGCAGCGAGGCTGCTTTATTAAAATGCGTGGAAAGCACGGGCAGACAGCGACGGTAACCACATACGCTATTACCGTACGAAATTTCAGCAAGATGACCCCGATTGCGAATATCGATGCATCAATTTGCTCATCGTACACTAACTTAAGATTAGCTGACCCGAAATTCCATATATCTTCGCCCGTCCGAATAATTCTTGGGGCCGACGTTTTCCCAAAGATATTCTTGNTTTAAGATTAGCTGACCCGAGATTCCATATATCTTCGCCCGTCCGAATAATTCTTGGGGACGACATTTCCCCAAAGATATTCTTGGGCACTATTCCATCCGGTGTCATGGGCCCACTGTTGGTACAAAACACAATTTTTGGTTGGGTACTATCTGGTGCCTGCTGAGTATTCTCACAATCACAAAATTCTTTTTATACTTACTTCCGTTCTCTAAAACTGAATTTAAATGAAATAAACAAGTGCATGTGAATTTTAAACCACGCTTTTTATTGTGAATATTTCTTTTCATTTAGAATTTAGGTACAACCAGTGCAGACCTCACGAGGATCACAGCGCGATTAGCTTTAAGATATTTTATGAAGTATGGAACGTGGTGGCCGGATTATGTAAATCCCGAACGTTGCGTACGGCAAGGGGGCCGGCATGTTTAGGCCGTCGCCCTAAATATTTTGTCCCTTTGTGCCACCCTAATGCTTAACATTNGGAATTATGGAACGTGGTGACCGGATTACGTAAATTCTGAACGTTGCGTATGGCAAGGGGGCCGGCATGTTTAGGCCGTCGCCCTAAATATTTTTTTTCTTTTTGTGCCACCCTAATGCTTAACAGTAGTATAATATACCACAGTTAGCTATTCAATATTACCTACCGCTAGCTATGTTAAAATTTGCCTTTTTTGCCTAAAACCGTTCGGTAGGCTAACGCAATTGAAATAAANCCTACCGCTAGCTATGTTAAAATTTGCCTTTTTTGCCTAAAACCGTTCGGTAGGCTAACGCAATTGAAATAAAATAATAATATCCCAACGGTTTTTACCCTCCATTCCCGCCCATC
>NW_016186621.1:0-4584 GCF_001687245.7 Rhagoletis zephyria | reverse complement strand
ATGCGTAATTATTTCCGTTTGCCGTATTTCTACACAAAATATTTACATATATACATATGTATGTATGTAGATATTATATACATGCTTGCGCAACTACACAATTGCTATATCTGTATGTGAATTGTCATCATTTCCTTTTCATTTGTACAACATTTTCATTTGCATTTTACTTAATCTTCCCTTTGCTTACTCACCAAAATCCTTCGAGGCATACAAATCAATTAAATAGTATGCACTTTCGATTTATTTATATTTACCTGCTTTGCATGTAGGCCGGAAGTCATTTATTTCTATGTAGTCGAGACATTTTACCACCAGTTGTACATGCAATTAAATGTTATTTCATTATATATTTCGTATATACAGAAAATTAATTAAATCTCAATGGATGTACGCGCCCTCAGTGTGTGCGCTGGTTTTTGCTGCTAGCTATAATTGGCATGCAAAGTGTGCCACATTTTGTGGCATACAGTTTATGTAGATAGAATTTCCATGCCTAATTAGTACAAATAAATTTACTTCATATCTACTAGTTAAAAAAAATGATTTCCTTGACAGTATTGGCAGTTATTAAAGATGAGAGCGAAGTAGACTGTTTTTTAAGCAGACGATATAGCAATTGTTTAATTCATTTGCGAATATCTGATTAAAAAATAAATAATTAGAAATTATGCACTGTATATTAGACCATAGCAGAAAAAAAATTCGCCGTACACACATTTTTTTTTTGCCGAACAACAAACTCTATCTCTCTCTCTGAACATTTTTCATCATAACGTTGGCATTATATTTTATCGAAAGTCCATTGACCTCAAATACCCCGTTCTAGCGCGTACCCAACATATCTCCGTTCTTATATCCTAATGTGCCACCCTAATATCTTTCCTCTTATTCCTTTGATTTTTTGCTTAAACGCTACAAAAATAAAATTTAACGACAAAATATAATTCGATATTTTTAGCACATGTGGCACCCTCTTCAAAACTATTTGCGAAGCAAAACTTTTTAATACCTCTTTCGTTTGGCACACATAATATTTCATTAAACTTATCATTTAATGAATGTTAATTTTAAACAGGTGGCAATCTTATTTAATTTTTTTTTCCAAATTAAGCTTTTTTAAACATCTTTCTGTTGACATCCATAGAATATATTATATGAAATTATTGCTGAAATTGGCTTTGACTTATAAAAAGGTGGCAGGCCTGTTAATAAGAAAATGCCGAAACAAAGCTTTCTGGAACTTATTACCTAAACTGAATTTTACTTATGAAAAGATGGCAACCCTCTCTAAATATATTTTTGAAATATGTACAGCTTTTTGTGCCTCTTGTTCCTTGGCTTTTAATTGGAAAATGAAATATTATAAACTTGTTTATAAGAATGCTTTACAAATAAAATTTAATGACTAAATATACTTCGATTACTTAAACAGACGGCAGGCACCCTTTTGAGAAAACTGCTTGCGAATAAAGCGGCTTACTCTTTCGTTTTGCCCCATATCGTAAACATCTGGCAACCCTCTTTAATTTTTTTCCCGAAATTAAGCTCTTTTAAAGATCTTCAGTCTGGATGTGAGTTTAAAATAGCTGGCAACGCTCTTTTATACTTTTTGACCTAAATTTATATGGTTTTTGTTAAAGAATTAACCATATTTTTATTAAGAAAAATTAATATTAAATAATAAAAACGAAATAGTCAAAACTTGCCAATAATGTCGTTTAGTTATGATAAGCACTATAGTAAGCCACAATTTACGACAAATAAACACTATTTTATTATGGCGCTACAATAGCGCAAACATTCTTTTAAAACATCACAACCATTACTCACTCAAAAAATCCTACACAAAACCACGAAAACGAATCGATTTTTGACCGCATACCAAATTTATCTGTCACGCTGATTTAACCACGAAAATAGTTTTTTTTTTTAATATGCATATGCATGTATGTATAGCAATATACATATAACATCGTGCATGCGCATACTTTTATGTTGTATATAATTTTTTTTTCTATAAACCGCTTGCATATTTATACATAATAGTGTATGGCAATCATTTGTCTCGCCTAGTCTTATTTCTTATAAACACTTTGAATGTGATTTGTGGTTAGATGCTTCAATAAATTTCCTCAGATTGTTGCGTATGAGATTTTTTTAATTTTTAACAAATATTTTTATGCCCAATTGACCGCATACAAATTGTTTTTTTAAAGCTCGAAAATACCACACGCACTATTAATCGTCTTCGATGGCCATTTATTCATTTTCTTATGTTTTATTTTTAATTTATTTTTAATATCCTGAGCTTCTTTATTATTTGCGAATTAATGGAATGGAAATTTTGTGGGAATTTAAACAATTTCTGGGTTTAGGAATGTGAACGCAAATAGAATATGTGATTGAAATATGATGGAAAAACATTTATTTCAAATAAAAATAAATTCAAGATACCAAAAAATGCTGACTGAAGAAAAAGACGAAGTTTGGATGAGTATTTGCGAGGCGGACAGAGAAGCAAATGTAGTAAAAAAGTCCAAAATTTTACCGTCTGTCTTTCTTTGTATGACCGAATGACCAGAACCACACGCCAAATTTGCATCGCAAAAATTCGCCCAATGAACAACAGATATGTCTAAAAGTATGCACCATGAAAGCCTAAAGCGTGCAATACGAGCACGGTTCTATGAAAGGCAGGTAACATTGCTGTCGAAATGTTGCTTTTTTTAAACGCACCTGTTACGTTAGGGTATGCTGGCCAGGCACTACGTAGGTTCGCTGAGACCATAGAGGTCCATAGCGTTACCAGTTAAACTAGGACCACTTTAGGGAGCTAATCACTACGAACCAGTGGCAATGTTGGAAAACATCACCCTTACCTTGCCGGCGGCTTCCCAATGAGGCAGAAAACTTGCTCCCAGTAGAACGCGCAGACTGCTAAGGACATGACACTCGCAGAGGATCTGCTCCACTGTCTCCTCCTGCGTTTTGCATCTAATACATATTTTATCGTTAGTCAGAGCCTGTTTATAGGCATGCGATGCCAGCAGGCAATATACAGTTGGAACACCCACCAGTAGCTTCCTCCCTCTTTAGGGAACTGTAAAACTTCGTGAGCTTCATGTCATACGCTCTGCACATAACCCTGGAAACCTTACAGCCTTGCATTTTGTTCCACGCATTCTGCGCTTTCCTGATCATGGACAGGTCGAGTTTGCGTTTAATCGCTTGGAGGGAAATCGGCACCTCCTCTATCAGCATGGTTTCCCAGAAAGCACCCTCTATGGATAGCCTGTCGGCCATTTCGTTGCCCGCGACGCCGGTGTGATCTGGAACCCAGTAAAGATGTACGTTAATATTGGTATGTAGCGAATTCAGAGCTGTACTGTACTCCGCCACACTTCTAGAGGAAGTTCCGTGGGTTAGTAGTGCCTTTATTGCAGCCTGACTGTATATATAGAGATTCACCCGCTTGTTTTCAGGAGTGCTGCGCAGTAACTCCGCCGTCCTCCTTATAGACAATACCTTCGCCTGAAAAATTTTACAATAGTTTGGCAGATTGTAAATTTGTTGGGACCGGGCTTCTACGCTCTTCCCTATCTTCAATCCGTCTGTGTAGACATTAACCAAGCCAGCACTCCTCATGCCCTCAGGCCAGCCTTCGACGTCTATGGTGGCTTCGAAGTTCGTTTCAAAGTACAAATCCAGGATCACATAGGCAATCTGTCCAAGTAAAGTCGGGCCCACCTGTTACTCATTTAGCAGAAAATAGAGATCCAGGCAGAAGTTCTGTAGAACATTGGAGTCAAGAAATGAGACATCTAGATTCGAAGAGAGCGAAATTGTCGATGACACAAGATAGAGAAGCGGATAACTCGCTACTACCATCGGTTTCTTTCCCACAAAGCGGGATTGATGAATACACCACAGTCGTAACTAAAGACCTGTGGACCTATTGGAGCGACTGTGAGATCTCAATATCCTTATGGCCAAGACTCAATAAGAGTCGCACTAAACAATTATTGATGCTTAACAAATCTGCAGTAAGGGTTCTTATCGGCGTCATCACAGGAACCTGTGCTATTGCATCAATTGTCCATCGATGGCGTTTACCAGCAAGCTCCCTCAGCAGAAGTTGTAGGAATGAGGAAGGAAGCTCTCCAGACCAGGCATCTCAAGCACTTGAGTTTAGGCTTTTCTCCAATAGTTTGAGGGAGATAGCGAAGGTGCAAATATTTGAGCTCCACAGATTCAATCGGGATATGTTTCAATAAACGTGATATTGACAATATAGAATAACTTCGGTTAGAAGGATGTGCTACCTCCTGGCACTCATATCCGGCATTCACAATAGCCAAGTCTGCCTCCGAGTGGAAGTATGACTCATTCCTACGCGCTCTCCTAACCCAACCTACGTCATCAGCTGAGAAAAGTAGCAAGCCAGCACTGAGCTATTCCAAATGCGAGGGTTTAATAGCCTTTATGCAACTAAAGCAGAGCAGATCAGTTCAATGCGAAAAACAAAAACAAAAAAAAATATATTTTTAAATACATAACAAATATGGAAATACGCAGATAAAC
>NW_016186620.1:0-4584 GCF_001687245.7 Rhagoletis zephyria | reverse complement strand
AAATGTAGTCGTCATTAACTGTTGCAAATAATTGGTAAGAAATCCACAAAAATTTGAGTATTTAGCTCAGGGAGAGACCGATTTGTCTGTTTTGTTCAACACACAACCAGAGAGCGAGAACACCAGCAAGAAGAAAATAAGTGTTTTGGTCTGACACTGAGCGACTGTGTTGTGTTTTTTTCGGTCTTGTGAGTGACAAGATACCATAGAACAATTTGGTTGAGCGTATTTTGCGAGCTCTGGTATTTACTCGAATTAACAAGCCGGCGAATTATTATTCTATTTTGTTTTTGACTTTTTTTAATAATGATGATTGAGAAATAACAAAAAAAAACATAACGCAGATGAACAAAAGCAATAAATACTAAGAAAATAAGTTCGTATGCAAAGAATGCGAAGATATGTGAAAATTTCGCTGTTATTTTTTAATTTGTTTTTTTCTGGATTAAATTTTAATGTTGAAGAAAATTAATACAGAGCAACATTGTTCATCAGATATANTAGCAAACTTTGTGGGCTCAAGGCACGCCCAATAATTATGCAAACGACCTAAAATTTTTTATACATTTTTTTTTTGTAATTTGGAATCAATCTAAGGGGTTTCCCGAATGAAAATACGAAAAAAAAATAACGGTCACACTAATGTACATGGAAGATGTCCAATGTGTGCTTTCGATTTTAATCTTTGACCACAACAAAAATTCCACATTGTACATTCGTGAATGAACTTTCAGTTTCTCGATTACTTTTACAATTCCTTTGAGTAATTGAAAAAACTAAAGTACTCTTGCAATTCCAGGTAATGCAATTGAAAAAAAATCAACTACATTTTCAATTCGTAATTTATTCCAATTACAATATGAAATTCCTTGTAATGGAATTAAAGAAAAAACAATTACATTTGAAATTACTTCAAGGAATTGAAAAGGTATTCGATTCCTTTTCTGTGGACTGAAGAAATTGATTCCTAATTATAATTTCTTGTAATCTGTAATTGAGAGTAATATAATTCCTAAAGGAAATCAGTACGACCCAACTCTGGTTATTACATATGTATTCATGAAAAAATGTGAAATATCATTTCTCTACTGCTTCGACTTAAAAGATAAAATTTTAATCAGTATTTTTTCGTTCATAACTTCTATATTTCTGTGGATGCTAAGTAAAGCTAAACCATCTAATCTTTGTTCCCCAGTTTTACTTCGTAAATATGATTTAAGCTTAAGAAGGAGCGTTCACTGGAAGTAAGTGTCACAGGAGGTGTTGTGCCTATCTGCAAGAATCAGTATACCTTTGATTGCAAACATGAAGAGCGTCTAGGAATGGTACATTGAAAAAATGCCTGTAAAGAAACATGAATACCCTCATAACTCAAATTATTGTGCATCCCATAATACTATACATAAATTTTGCGCAATACTCAGAGCTACCATTGCGATTTTTAAATTTTTTTTTTGAGATGGCATATTTTCAAAAAATTATTTTTTTATCAAAAAATGTGTATGTGAAAAATTTTTCAAGAAAAAAAAATTTAATACATTTCTTTTCATAGATAATTTTGATGTGTATATGTGAGATTTTTTTTTAAATTTTTTCCTCGCTCCGTTCTCGAGATATTTGGAAAAATATTAAATCGATTTGTTTTTGTGCTGTAAAGTTTTTAAAAATGTATTAATCAAGCTCCGATTTTATATTCATTTATAATTTATGTTTGTAAATCAAACCCCGTCCGTTTTGGTATGGTACACCCCATATACATATGAATTTTTTGTTAATAACATCAGATTTGCAGCGGTCATTCAATTTACAAAGAAGAAGGTGTCAAGAGCTTGGCCTATAGATATGCAATACATAATACATTTTTTTTTTCGTAAGGGTTGCCCCCTCCCAGCAAAAAACACGGTTACCGCAGAAACGAAAGTGGAAACGAGCTAGGCGATGGGAATCGCTTACCCTTTCGCTTCAAGAAGGCCTTATTTTAACATGGGCATGTCATTGGCGGTAAGCCCTTACCCTCAGCATTACCTTCAAGCGAAGGGAGAACGCATGGATAAACAGAATCCAGAGCAGCGAACAAAGAATGCCTTACAGAGAAACTAATGGATAATGCCTAGATAAGTACATACTTATTTATATTAAATTGAAATCAGAAAATGTCTTAAAAAATTAAAATTAATTACAATTACATATGTATGTATTCCACTTAAAAATCGGTATGTACCCAGCAAACACAGTTTCAAACGTTTGAGAAAAATGTATTTCTCAATTTGATATAAAATCTTTTTTTCAAATGATTCTCAAATTGAAAACGAGGTTTAAATTTTACATTTGAAATTCATTTGTGATTGATTTGAGGAAAGTTGGCAACTGTCAAAAGATATATAAAAATGCGCAGATAAATAAAAAATTTTAAGAATATAATTAAGATCAATTGATCAAAAAAACAATGAATAGTGGATTTCATGTTTGCGCGGATTGAAGAAGCTGCAGCCCTTAAAGACGAATTTATCAGAAATTACTTTATCTTAGATGTTTCTTTTGTTATGCACATACATATGTACATCGTGAAGGAAAAATAAATATGAAATATATATTTCCTATAATAAATTTTATTTCCAAATTAGAAGTACAATTGACAAATAACCTTTGAAATTGATTTGAGAGTTAACCATATTCTCAAATAGAGATCAAACTCCCCTTTTTATTGAGAAAGCTGTAATTTTCAAATCAATATCAAATTATTTTCAAACTTCTGACATTTGAGAAACGCTTTGATTTCAAATCATTCTCAAATGTATATCAAACCTCATTGTTTACTGGGTACATACATGCATATTTAATTAAGCTTAAAATTGTACTTCGTCACTCTTGTACTTNTAATGAATAGTGGATTTCACACATACACATATATGTACGTATATATATACCCTGCAAACAAATGCTCCCGAAATCTTTAAGAGTGTCGGAAATTTGTTACGATTCTTTTAGAAATCTGTAAAGAAAAACATATGNTATTTTTATGCGAGATAAATTTCCACAGAAAGTAACGGTAGAAAAGAATTTTTGGATATGCATCAAGGCGCATCAATTACAGGTGATAGCGATAGAAGCTATGCTTCTTCTTATGAGCACGCTTGTGTCAAATTATCGTCCGTTTTGCCTTATTTACTTATCCACGTAAACATACACATATATGTACGTATATATATACCCTGCAAACAAATGCTCCCGAAATCTTTAAGAGTGTCGGAAATTTGTTACGATTCTTTTAGAAATCTGTAAAGAAAAACATATGAAGCGGTTGACAAGAACTAGTAAAGAAATTTCTGTACCATTTCTTAAAGAAAATTCTTAAAAAAATTGTGAAACCTTTTAGTATTCTATGTAATCCTGGTATGCAGGGTATACATATACATACGAATATGAATAGATAAAGATAGAAGATGTTGATGACACAAGGAGTTCATACCAACGGTAAATGTTGTTTTTGTACGATTGATACAACCTGTAGTTGTTGAATCATGATACTCATTATATTTTCAGCTGCAGCATTCTACTTGGCATTCTCCGAAATGAAGCAAAGAAGCGAAAAAAATATATATTGTAGGACATTCTACTTTGCATTCCCTGAAATGAAGCAAAGAAGCGAAACAAATAAAATATTGTAGGACATTCTACTTTGCATTCCTTGAAATGAAGCAAAGAAGCGAAACAAATAAAATATTGTAGGACATTATACTTTGCATTACCCCGAAATGAAGCAAAGAAGAGAATTAAAAAATAAATATTATAGGACATTCTACTTTGCATTCCCCGAAATGAAACAGAAATTAATAAAATATTGTAGGACACTCTACTTTGTATTACCAGCAATGCCTAAAAGAAGCGAAAAAATTCGAAGGCATTATAACGCTATGCCTTCTAGAATACGTCACCACTAAAGGCGATTACCGATTTTTTGCTGGGCTGTTTGAAAAGTCGAAACGAATGAGTGCTAAGGAATCTTTAATTTGAATATTTAAGCTATTTTTGAGGTTTTTGAATGAGATTGGTATCAGTCGAAATACGTTTGAAAGGCTTTGTTCAGGACTATATTTAGTAGGGTTGCCACATGTTTAAACAAGCAAATTCAACTTGAATTGTGGCGATTAGATAATTGAAATATGTATTACAATATGGGGCCACACTAAGGGGGTTTCAGCAAGTTTTAAAAAATTTTGAAAAAGGTTATCGTTCAAAAGTATCGTTATATATGGGGAGAGGGGAAGGCGGAGCGTACGGGTTATCTGATCGGCCCAAAAGTGTTGCCATATTTGGCTAATAGCATGAAAAACATATGTACCAAGTTTGAAAATGATAACTTGCTTTTTAGAATTTATGCAAAAAAAATTAAATTCCGGTAAGTGTGCGATGTGTAGAAACAACAATCACAAAAAATCAGGGACCGTATCAGTTACAACTTTTATTAAAAAAATCGTACTTGAACAATTATTTTTTTGCTTTTATCTATCTACTCCTTAAATAACCGTTATATGTGGCTTTTACTATATAAATACAAAATAACATAATTTTTGATTTTTATTT
>NW_016186619.1:0-4584 GCF_001687245.7 Rhagoletis zephyria | reverse complement strand
ATGCTCAATTTAAATTGAAGTAAGTATTAAAATATTGGAGTCAAATGAAAAAGTGGTGATCTTGTGTTAAAAAATTTATAGTATTTGGGGGTTTGAATGAGTTGCCAAAAATTTCAAAATTTAAATTCAAGTCAATAATATGTAATATGGTGCAGGAACTATTACCACATGGGTACCAATAAAATTTTTTTTTTGAAAAGCCTTTATTTCTCAACTTCATATCGGAAGGTTGCCACCTGTGTAAAAAAGTCAAATTCCATTCGGATTAAGGAGATTAGTTATTTGAAACAAGTATCACAATAGTTACGAGTATCAGACCATTGAGCTCTAAGAAGATTTCGGTTTGAAAATGTTTTTAAAGCGGTTTAAAAAAATGTGAAAATCTCTTCCGTGTTTGGCTCAGTTTGAATTTTTGAGTCTTATTGAAATAAATTACTTCTAATGGAACATACAGAAATTGTATACGGCTAAAATTGTATTTGATCTGGAGGGTGGGCCCTCATTGAAATTGTGTGTATGCAAAACTAGAATATGTAATTTAAATTAACAGGATTAACAAATCAAAATCATATTTAACCATGCGCTGAAAAACTGGCCATAAGCTTGGACAGTTTGGTAAATTCGCTTCTCTTGGAACAAAGAAAAAGTCATTGAAAATACTGCCAGGCTGCTTTAATGTAGTATCGTGAAGCGTAATCAGGCGAAGAAAGTGGATACCTAATGTAAGCAAAACCTTTCCATCACGTACATATGTACATATATCGATGATCATGGTCCTTCATATCCCAAAGGACCTGGGTCTTTAGTCGCAAGTGCAGCTGAAAAAGTCGTTACCTTGGAAATTTTTGAGTGACATTCTCTCGCAAATTAGCCGTAAAAAATTCCAGACAAGGAAGTTAAGAGAAGTACGTTAAAACAAAGTAATCGATTCAAATAAAAAAAAAAACCTTACCTGTGTCAACGCACCCTTTATTGTGTGAATGATTCAAAACTCAATATATTTTAGATGTCTTAGAAATTATTTTACATTATAGACACACAAAAACAGTATTTTAGCAAATGAGGGATATATACACGAAAACACTCTTCCAGCGCAAGTTGCATTTCCTTATCAAGGCCATCCAGCCTATTAAAAAAAAAAAACAAAAAAAAAACATTGAAGTGTTTTCATTTGTTTCAACAGATTTTTCGAAAAATATACGCAGTCTATCGATATCTGAGTGGAAGATCGCCCTAACTCAGCAGCCAGTTCGAAAACGCCCTTTAACAGAAAACTTTTCAAGAACGCCCTAAACGCCCTACGCTCCTAGAGCAGGTCAACTTCAATGTTCCTCTAAGGAATCTTCGCAGTCCTCTGCCGTTTTATGGAGGAAATTTTAAAACGGAGTATGCCAGAAATGCTCCTATTTCAAGAGCTTTAAACGAATTTAACACGATCTCGAATTCTATCGACCTGGATTTCTCTCTTTTTTATTATTTTTTCTTTGATCTCGAAACTGTAGAGTGCTTTATGTTTTACACGTATCGTCTAAGTGGCTAAATTTTTATCTCTTGTCTGTAAGGAACGTCTGTTTCATATGACTGCAATAAATAAATAAATAAATAAACGCCCTTTCTCAGAATTTGGTTGAAGAACGCCCTAACTTAGCTGAGGATTCAAAAATGCCCTATCTCAGCACATTTTCAATGTATTTTCAGTTGAGATAGGGCGTTCTTGAACCGAATTCTGAGATAGGGTGTTTGGAATAAATTCTGAAATAGGACGTTATTCAATCAAATTCTGAAGTAAGGCGTTCTTGAAAAGTTTTCTAAGATAGGCCGTTTCGAACTGGTTGCCGAGTTAGGGCGATCTTCCACTCAGGCTACGATATGTCCCTAAATGGAATCTTTTTTAGCATTTTCAAATGATTTTTAATTGATTTGGTGTTGCAGGTTATACGTGGTTTACACGAGAAGAATTGACTGCTACACAATAGTGAAAACAAAGTCCTCTCCGAAGTAGCGCATCGGGTCGATAGTGTGAAAGCTTATCAAAATCTTCGAATTCGAATAGTTTTAATTTGTCTAGAAAACAAATTTGATGAGGGATGATGGAGAATGGTTTCACAATACATCATACTGCTCCCCTTACGGACACACAAATAAACAAAAAGTTATAATTTTAATTTAAATATACGCCGTTTTAAAATAGAGCTTTCTTACGAAAGATGTTTACAACGCTGCCCAAGTCCGCTAAGCTACAAAAATATAAGAGTGTTTTTCTCTAAAAATTCAAAAAAAAAAAAAATCATTGAGAAATATTTTTTAGCTTAAATTTTAAGAAGTTGAATATTGCTAAAGTTTTCATGCACATTTTTCTTAAGCAATTTTCCACATATTGGTTTAAATGTACGTAGCTAAATAGTAATTGTATGAATTGTACATATTTAAATAGTGACCTACAAATTAAGATATGCTTACCAAATCTAGTGATTACGTGTCTTCATTTCACACAAGAAAAGAAATTTTTAGAAAAACTATTACTCAATAGACAAGTTGAATTACGAGCTGCTTGCAGCATGAAGCAGGTTATAATTATTGGCTTGGTAGGAGGCGTGGTCATTGCTTGTTAAAGCTTAGGCAAGATTTTGTACATTTAATTGTAAACAAAGTACACATATATATACAGTCTTCAAGGTGGAATCCCAAATAATAAAAATATTTGCACCAAAAAATTTCAAATTATACAGTTATATAAAAAAAATACCATACGTTACATACTAGCGAAAATGGGAGCAAATATGTTAATTGTTAGGTGGCATTCACTTGTAATAGGCACAACGAAAGAAAAAAAGATATGATGTTAAGCCAGTTACATATAACAGTACTTCAGGTGATTATTAAGTAACATTCAAATACTGTAGCTTTGCGATGTGCACGCCCACAAACAAAAAGGGAATACAAAAAGAAATACAAGAGTAAATAAAAAAACCAAAAATTACAAAGAGTTAAATAAAACGAAAAACAACTCGAAAGTAGTGCAGAAAAATTTGGGCCCAATGGCAATAAAATAGAGTTAAATGCCTGGTTGGTTGGTTAAGCCCAGTTAAGTAAATGGGCCAAGTGAATGTGTAACGAATCGATTCCCCCAAACTCACTTATGTAATGTAATGTATGTGCAGTGAACGTGATTTAATTTGTTAGACTTGGCAAAGGATTTTTTTTGTTTGTGTGTAGGACCACTGCATTACTGTTTAGCTGTCGTCCATATCTACATACATACATACGCCCTTTTAAAAAACAAAAAAATGCTAAACCAAAAATGTCAAACGGAAAATTATAACTTAAAAATTTCATGATTGCTAAGAAAAAAATGCATAAGCACGTCTAAAGTTTTATAGAACATTTCAATCTTTCAAGCAGAGACCGAGAACGCGTTCCAGTTTTGGTTTAGTTCTGCATGAGAGCAAAATGTAATGTACAGAACGTTCTCACATAAGAACCAAACGAGAACAAAAGTACGGAGAGCAATTTGAATGGGAATAATATGGGAACAAAAGGTTTGGGAACGTTTTGGTAAAGAACAAAATGCGAACAAAACTCTCGGCAGCGTTCCCAAGAAGAACAGAAATATAATGAAATTTTCGGGAATGTTTCCATTGAGAACAAAATGAGAAGCGGAAGTATCGAGAATGTTTTCAAAAAGGATCAAATAAGAACACAAGCCTGGGGAATGTTCTGCTAAATAACAAAACGACGAGTACAAAAGTTTGACAACTTTACGTTAGGAATGAGAGGGGAGTCTACGTGTTACGATGAAAAATCCTCTCAGTGAGGACCACGATTTTTAATTCTAAGCCCGAAGGAGTTTGGTTCATATCAAATTCCAGATCGCCTTTCATTACGGTGAACTGTCCATTTATGGAACAATCTGTGCAAGAAAAGTTCGTGTCTTAAGTCTTTTGTTGAACATTCTGGACAGTTTTGTTCTCATTTTGGTTTTGGTTTTGACTAAGAGAACGACATTTAGTTTCGATTATACATTTTTTTGGTCCCTGCTTCCAAATGCAATTTTTAATTGACGTCTTCAAATAAGATTAAAAAAGAACCAGAATGCAAGGAGTAACATTAACATTTGTAGAACATTTAAAAAAAAAATTTGGAAATAAATTTTTTAGGAAAAGCAACTAAAAAAAAAATATTAAAATAAGTTTAGAAAATAGCTTTTGAAAAATTATGTTATAGGAAAAGGTGATGAAATTAACAAAAATTTCTTTGCATAAAAATTTAGGAAAAATTAGTTTTTACTTAAAGTTTATGAAAACTTTTAGGGGGAAAAATTACATTTTATCTTGAATAATTTTTTTAAGTGCGAAATGTTCTTAATTAGCCCTCGATGAGTAACATTTTACAATCGAAATCATGAGTTTTTTGACTATAGACCTATTGGCCTGAGAAGGTTAAAGAAAAAGTGATTTCTTTATATGGGACAAAAGGCAGTCTGTTACAAATACAAATATGTTTTGTAATGTTCATTTTCTACCATTAAGGATTGCACTTAACAAGTGACCAGTCAATTTTTCTCACTGCGCGTACATTTTTTTT
>NW_016186618.1:4415-4585 GCF_001687245.7 Rhagoletis zephyria | reverse complement strand
TTATGAAATAGAAAACTTGGAATCCGATCTACTTTTGGGGTATAATTTACTGGAAAAAATTGAGGCACGTATCGACGTGCCCAATGAGAAAATTTTTTATAAAATAAAAAGTGATACTGAAAGTGTCGAAAATAGCATGAATATTATTATTCATGCGAAAAACATAAATC
>NW_016186618.1:3698-4247 GCF_001687245.7 Rhagoletis zephyria | reverse complement strand
GGTTTCCGATAAAAATATAAAGGAACATAAAGCTTCCAAAAAACAAGCCGGTAAAAAAATTGGTATTAAGGAACATATAGTTTCCGATAAAAATATAAAGGAACATAAAGCTTCCAAAAAACAAGCCGATAAAAAAATTGGTATTAAGGAACATAAAGTTTCCAATAAAAATATTAAGGAACATAAAGCTTCCATAAAATTGGTCGATAAAAAAGTTGACACTGAGGAGCAAAAAGATTCCATAAAGCCAGCTGAAGATTTTACTGGCAATATATTGTTAGAAAAATATTTTGCTTTAGGACATGAAGATCCTTTAGCACCAGCCGATGAATTTAACGGCAATATCGATAATTGTTCAATACTGAGTGAAAGAGGCTCAGAAATAACGAATCATAAATGTGAAAATGAAAATGATGAATTGTCAAATTTGAAAGAATACATAAGGTATAAAATCAGTGAAACACATCCTGAAGTGGATACAAGTTTTCCATTCAGAACTGATGTAAGAGCAGAGATAAGGACAGAGGGCAAGGAGCCTATATGGAGCAA
>NW_016186618.1:0-1289 GCF_001687245.7 Rhagoletis zephyria | reverse complement strand
TGAGGAGCAAAAAGATTCCATAAAGCCAGCTGAAGATTTTACTGGCAATATATTGTTAGAAAAATATTTTGCTTTAGGACATGAAGATCCTTTAGCACCAGCCGATGAATTTAACGGCAATATCGATAATTGTTCAATACTGAGTGAAAGAGGCTCAGAAATAACGAATCATAAATGTGAAAATGAAAATGATGAATTGTCAAATTTGAATTGAATATGAAGAATACATAAGGTATAAAATCAGTGAAACACATCCTGAAGTGGATACAAGTTTTCCATTCAGAACTGATGTAAGAGCAGAGATAAAGACAGAGGGCAAGGAGCCTATATGGAGCAAGCAGTATCCATATCCTCTCTCTGTAAATTCTTTCGTAAATAAAGAAATCAACAGAATGTTGAATGAAAAAATTATAAGGCAAGTAGAAGTCCTTATAATTCACCAATTTGGGTGGTACCAAAAAAGGGTACAAATGACGATGGCTCACCAAAATCTAGACTGGTCATCGATTATAAAAAAATAAACGAGAAAACCATTCCCGATCGTTATCCTATACCGGATACGAATATAATTTTGTCAAATTTAGGGAAAGCAAAGTACTTCTCAAGTATTGACTTAGAGTCCGGCTTTCACCAGATCTTAATGTCGAAAAGCGACATAGAAAAGACAGCTTTTTCTGTCAATAATGGAAAATATGAGTTCTTGCGTATGCCTCTCGGTCTTAAAAATGCTCCCAGAATTTTTCAAAGAGCAATGGACGATATATTACGCGATCAAATTGGGAAAATATGTCATGTTTATATGGATGATATAATTATTTTTTCAGAAAGTTTAGAACAACACATAGAAGACTTGGAATTAATAATTGAAATACTGAGAAAAGCTAATATGAAAATATAATAAAATATAATTTTTGGGTTACATCATAGCCCAAAATACGATCAAAACAGATCCGAATAAAATAAAATTAATGCTTAATTATCCGTTACGAAAAAGTTTACGGGGATTAAGAGGATTTTTGGGCATCACAGGTTATTATCGCAAATTCGTTAAGGATTACGCAGCGATTGCAAAGCCTTTGACAAAATACTTGTCGGCAGAAAACGGCAGGGTTTCAAAAAATATGTCAAAAAAAGTATTAATCGAAATTGATGAAGCAGGCATATCCGCTTTTAACAAACTAAAAAGAAACTTAGCGCCAGAAATGGAATTGACGCAACCCGATTATTCAAAAAAATTTGAGTTGACTACCGACGCATCAAACGTTGCAATAGGTGCAGTACTTTCCCAG
>NW_016186617.1:0-4585 GCF_001687245.7 Rhagoletis zephyria | reverse complement strand
GGAGCAGACTAGGATTAAGTTTAAAGCTACAATTAAGACAAAGATTAAGATTAATGTTAAGACTAACATTAAGATTAAGATTATGAATGAGATTAAGTCTAAGATAAATATTAAGATTGAAGTTAAGATTGGGGTTGAGATTGAGAGTAAGATAGAGATTAAGATTAACATTAAGCTTAAGAGAAAGATAAATATTAAAATTAAGATTGCGATTACGATTATGATTAAGACTAGGATTAATATTAAGACCAAGATTAAGTTTGAAGTCAATATTGCTGCTAAGACTTAGACTGAGATTGAAATTGAGAGTAGGTTTAAGGCAGTAGTCCATTGTAAGGGCGAGGCCACGCAATGATCGGCAAAGCGGCGAGCGGCTGAACGGCTTAATTAAAACATATGAAATACTATTGAAGTGGCCATGCTCTGAGCGGCATTTCTGAGCGGCTGAGCGGCATTTTTGTATGGCGTGACCTAGACCTTNTGACCTAGACCTTAGGCAGAAAAATACTTATATAATATGACGAGCTATACGGGTAATAAGAAAAAGTTTCACTGCAGTCGCGCATGGGTTCCACACAACAATTTTTTTTTGCTTATTTATCGACTATGGTGGCTCATTTATATAAAAAGTCTTAGTTTTAAAATTTTTCTAAATAAAACACTTTGTTTAAGTAATCCAGAACTTGAATTATCGATAATATTCAGTACAAAAAAAAAGCAATCCAGTGGGCGTTTTGCCTCTCTTGTTATCTGAATACATTTAGGTACCATTAGATCTGTGCGATTGTTATGAAACCTAAACATCACACTTTGATCTCTAAAATATTTATGTACAGATGTATTTATATACATACATATGTGTGTGTACTATCTCATACTATTGTGTATACTTTTTCTAGGCGAATTATGATCACTCTTCTTTGTTCAATCCTTCAATGTCGGCAATCATACAAACAGTATAATTCATATATTTTACATTTGTAAATGTGTAATAAATAATAGACTGCGAAATTAAATAACTGCATTAAGTATTAATTTTAATAACAGCTTCATTTTTATTTCAAACCAACCATTCTCTAATGACTCTTTAATTAATCGCCATCCGAAATTATTAAAACACGATTTAGTCTTTAGTAAATTTTCCACATACAGACATACATACATGTATGTATCCGAGACAGCTCCAGCAGTAACAAAAGTTTTTGGGACGTTGCACAGTGGGCGAAAGAGCCAATCTAGCGGCGTGGAATTCAATTATAAAATTGTGAATTGCGCCGATTTTTTTTTTATACATCTATCCATTTCTAATACTCGAATACTTTGTGACTCTAAACAGCTGTGAGCTTTTAAACTACGCAAATGTTTTGGCATATGTAAAATAATATTTTATCGCATTTTTGATTAGTGCATTACATTGGCTGGCCTTTAAATGTATAATTTCTCCAACCAAAACGATAGAAACGTCCACATCGTAAGTTTCACAGAAGCATCCTGCTGTTTTTTTGTTTAGCTCAAGAAGATCAACTCGTATCGTCATGTTTCCAATAAGGCAGACGAAGAGAACGTTGAAGATCTATCCACAGAATTCGAATCCATGGATTATCGATGTAATTTGCCTTGCTCTACGTCATTTGTCTTAGGAAATTTCTAAAGAACCAACATTTCCAGCCACTGTTTGAGCCAAATAAAGGCCATAAAAATATATTCAAACGAGTCCATGTACATCTTAATACCCTTGAAGGACTTCTTAATATCAGAACTCTAGCAGATCAACAAGTTTGGTCCATTATGTGCAATGAACAGCCAATATTTTCTGGTAAAACCGGCTAGGTTTCAAGACTAGAACCGAATATTATATAATTTTTGCACAACTCCAAATAATGTTGAAGGTTTTATCAGCAGTCAATGTAAACAAGTTTGAAAAGGCATGAAAATATTGGGTAATCTGCCTTTCCTAAGTTTCGCCTGAAGAAAAATTCACCCGAAAATTTGTCATCCATCCATAGTAAAACCATGGAAACCAAGAGTGAAAAGTGAAACGGTTCGGGGAAAATGTAACTCATGATAAGACTGAATATTTCCTTTGATTCATAAGGTAATATTTTTTTTTCAAAGAACGTACTTTTTTCAGTACAATTGAATTCATTAATTGCATATTTTATAATTTTTGCAAAATTTGTTGCTTTTTTCAATTTTATTTCCTTCACCACGCCCTTGACATTCGGCCGGGCCCAATTGACCCCGCTCGACGATTCTGGTTACACAGTATTCCGTTGAGGAATTCCTTAAAAACTAAGTCGCATAACAACAAAGCAAAATATTTATAGAAAGCTTTAACTTCACTTATTTATGTATTAAGGCTGGGGTTAATTGCTTTGTAGAATTTCACTTTTGTAGCGCTCTTAATTTATAAGCTATTAATTTAATTTAGTGAAAATTGGCTATTTTGCCCATTGTGCGCTGGCGCATCATTAAATACGTCACCATTGCTGCTGCTATCTTTGCTGGCGATGGCTGTGATGCCCACTCGTATTCATAAAAAATACCTGTACCAACATAAATAAAAATTTGTTTATAAACTTGTGTGTATGTATATGAATAGTCATCGCGCCGCAGGCGTTAATAACAAGATTAACTCTTAATTTTGAATAATTTCTTACTTTTTTCCACAGAGCGTTACGCAGTTGGGCCTTTTATTCTTTTGGGGAATCTTGTATTGAATTATTTGTATCCTCACTTGTTTTGATGTTTACATACATACATACATACATGTGTAGCTAGAGGCATTTACAAGAGCGTGCCCATGCGCAACTATCCGCCCATTTGTACAGCTGTCCATCTATCCAATCATTTATCTAGTTATGCGTATTGTCTGTTGCTTCCACCCATTGTATGTTTAGACAAATAAATTTGTATCTTAATTTATGCTGATGCTCTCTGCAGCAGCCTCAAGTCTATCAAAAGGCGAGCCACGCGCCGTCTCGCGATGTTTGCCTAGCTATTAGAGAACTTTGTTTGGTAAGAGCAGCAGTGGAATATTAGATTCTTCTTTTGTAATCATTATTTTGTTTTCGTTTACTTTTATGTCTTTACTAATTAGGCAACGTTTTAATGATACTTAATTCGATATGAAGTTAATACATTTTATAAAAGGTACTACATAGTAGTTGAATACTAATACCTATGAGTTATATATAAAGGCTGAAAAAATGGAAAGGGTTTGGAAAGTTCTCGAAACCTTCATGTAAAGTCATTAACAATCAAAAATATGGTTTTAATTAGATTCAGCGTATTGTATTTAATTGTGGAAATAATTCAACACAACTCAAAGAAAAGTCACATGCAATTCACAGAGGTATAGATAAATATTATATTTTTACTGAGTTGCGATGAATATTAAGAAAAGCTGGCCCATTGTATAACTAAATAAAGGAGCGAAGGGTATTATAGACCACATAAGGAAACATTTCTGTAGAAAAAACGGTAATCTGAATTTTTGCTAATTTTTAATTGATAACACAGCGCAAAAAAATGGAAACAAATTCTGGTAGCTGATTACGAATTCGTTAGCGCAAAGTTTCCATCAGCTCCAGGTTTTGAAAAAAAAAACGAGACCAAAGTGTGAAAAAACGCGTTTTTTACAATATTTTAGAGGCTTTAGCAAAGAAACCAAAGGTGATTGAACCTTTCCGGCTTAAATTAAATGAATGCTTCATAAATGGATTCTGCACCCAATCGATATTAATATCTACTACCATCCGAAAAATAATCTGAAAAAGATCCCCGGAGATTTACCGAGTGCTCTAATATGACATTTCACTTTTAATTTGGAAATTCATCGCGTTTCTTGCAGAAAGTTGTATAAAATTGGGAAATATTCTATGCTCTTTTTTCACACTGGTACTCCAGAATTTATATTTTCTTACAAAGCATCATAATTCGTCTCTCGCCAAAAATTTCACTAGTCTTTCCAAAAGTGTTATAATCCGGATATTCGAATAATAATAATAATATTTTGGCGCTTACACACTAAGGGCTGGTTTCTCCAACTCAACTTAACTTAGTCTAGCCACTTTTTGGGCTTAAGTCAAAAGTTAGCCTATGCTTTACACAGCTTGTTCTTGACTAAGTGAAGAAACTTGGCTTAACTAAGTTAAGTTGAGTTGGAGAAACCAGCCCTAAGTGTTTGGCCGAGCTTCTCCTCCAATTTGTGGTGTGCGTGTGGATATTGAGCGACCTACAGTTTTACGGTGCCTTTTAACGGCTAATGGATTTTATAAGAAGCTATTTGTACACTCCGAGGTTTGTCATTGCCTGCCGAGGGGTGACCTTCTTGCAACATTGCTTTGACCCGGGCTCGAATTCAGGTCATTCGCCGTGGTAGAACGCACCCTTAACCCTTCGGCTACAGTGGCCGACAACACGTACAAATTAGAAAAAAAACAAGCTGTCAAGCGCAACGCTGAACGGCACTCAATACGGCAATCATATCAACTAAGACTGCATACATACCATGCTCGAAAATTGCTAATTGCGTCTCGGTCAAGCTATTTATAAAAAGAACTTTTCTTTGAGTGTGCAACTC
>NW_016186616.1:0-4585 GCF_001687245.7 Rhagoletis zephyria | reverse complement strand
GCTTACAGTGCTTTCACATGATTAACACAAAAAAACAAACACACGATTTATGTTGTTAAAGATTAATAGAGAAAAAAAATCGTGTAAAAAGTGTGCAATAAATTTGCCAGAATTAATTTCTTATAAACGCTCTGTAATTTTAGCAGGTAATCCACAAGTAATTATCATTTTTTTATCATTTCATTTTCATATTTTCGCACTTTAAACAGTTATATTCGACTCGCATTGTACGAGTAAATTTATGTCGCAATTTACAAATTTACAAACACAAATTTTACTTTCAAAAAAATTTTCGCTTTGCTTGGCGTCCAGCATTCAAAGGCCGGAATCGCTGCTGTGACGATTCGTCGCCGTCGTCGTCTTTGCTCTGTACGCCGTCAACGTGTTTCACCTCCGCTCAACGTTCGCTCGCGCCGAGTATCAGATTCCAACTGAGCTCACCTTTTCGACGATCACTAATATTGCCAGCTTTTGATGGCAGCAACAAACAACTGGCACTACACAACAAGCACTAAGTAATGAATAGAAACCCGCAAAAGGTAAATACGGAGTTAAACGAGCGATGTTTGTACGGTCCATACCTAAGTACATACACGTGTGTATGTATGTATGTATGTATGTTGCGCACACTCAATCCTCTTAAGCTAGCGTACGAATAATCACTGATCTTGTCTTGAACAACTTCATAATTTCGATCACATTCGTACCAGCGATGGAAAACAAGAATTTCCAATACCTAATTTTAGGAGGAAGCATCGAAAGCCTAATCCCAAAACCGTCAGTGTGAGACTCTAACCTACTAAACCTCCTATCGTCTATGTACCGATCCCCCTGATAACAATGTTCATTATTTCGTCGGCAGTTGGTTTGAGCACGAAGCCCTACGTCCGTTATACCACTCTTGGTTTGTCTTGGTTTGGTATTAAACCTACCCACCCCAATAGTATTTTACAACTAAGATGTTCGTTTCTAAGTCAGTAATGTCCGGATGCAGCGATTAATTGCTGCTTATACGAATTTTTGAGAAGTTCGCCCCCTTCATGCCGAAACTTTTCAAGCAAAGCGGGACTTTTATCTGGTCTGAGCCATATAATATTATGTGGCTGCGTCTTACATCGTCTGTCCTGCCTGCCTTCGCTTCACTTGCTTGCTGTTGCAGAGTTGCTGTGCAACCAGGGCAGAAGTGGCTTTACATAAATTCCTTCCAATCATATTGGCCCAGCAACTGTAACTACGCTTCCGAGACGTTAATTGAGCTTTCCTCTCTGAGTGCAGAGCCAGTGACCTGAAAAGAGTACGTGGTCAGTAGTCGCAGTACTGATCGATTTCATGCACAAAACGATGGAATAGGCCTTGAAGCCACTAAGGCCCACTAAAGACTTGTGTTAGGTAGAAATCTACCTCAACGTGCTGTATTTTTACCTATATATCGATATTAGGGATGAGGTGATTTGTCCCCTTGCCTTTTTTTGCGCCATCCCACCTAGCTTGCCATTGAGTCATACTGTTTTGTCTAAATTATGACTTAGCTTTCCTTTTTTCAACTGCTTCTATAGTGTCAAGAGATCAAGTGGAAGTACTGTACTGCTGTTTCGCCCCCTATTTTTGCCATCAGTCTGGACAAAGACGACGTCGCTCTTGTCGCCTGCTCGTTGACGTAGTTAAGATGATCTCGTAAGCAAAGGCGATGATCTATTAATACCCCGAGGTATTTAACGTGGGGCTTAAATGCCATTACACCCGCTCCGGCAGTTAGTGTTACACCTTTCACTTTTGAATTTTCTTCGCCATTTCACAGTTCCTCAATTCTGTACGTAACGGTCAATGACGGTAGGAGTTAAAGTCGCACACTAACGAGTTTAGGCTTTCGATGCTTCCTCGTAAGAAAAATCAGCTCCTACATTTAGAAGCCAGCCCGTTTAGTGGCTTCGAATGTCATTAAAAACGCTATTTCACGACTTTGTCCATAACATATGTAAATCAATAAATATACTGCTTTCATTTATTTCACCGTTAATGCCATTAAATATGACGTAATGAAAACCTGCCTTTACTCAAGCTTCGAGAAGTAAGATTAGTCTAGCGTTGAACGAGAAAAAGTCAAACTTCTCTCTAACAACAAACAAAGAGTCCTTGCTGATCGGGAGAGCATGGCTTGTGCCAGCATAAATAGCACTACTATTGTCAGTTTGTGATCGACCAAAGCATAACTCTTGCCAACAGGCCTTTATTTTGATGTATTGTGGAACGAACCGGCGTTGTACCAAATTTGACAAGGAATTACGGAAAATCGTTCCACAATATATCATACTCCAACAACGAAAATGAGAACTTTATTTTGGCTTATTGGAAAGTAAAGACCTTCGAGATCTGCAAAGAAAACCAAAATTTACCTTTACAATTATCTTATCATGCTTGACCGTTAATGTGACACCGTAAAACCAACGATGTCTGTTGAAATATGTCTTTCGGTGTTTTCGTGATACCCTGGCGAGAAGAAATTCTTGGAAAATCAAATTTTTACATTGTTAATCTACTGAAAATTAGAATTTTATATTTGTGCCGAATGTACTTTCGAGTTACAAAAGTGTCAAAAAAGTAGAATGGGTACCTATTTTTCCATCACTGCTTCGTACACATATATATGTACCTATGTACCTAAGTATGCAGTACGGGTAAATCTTGTTCAACTACCCAAGCGGATAACAATGACAGTGATGATCATCACCATTGTGGGCCGACGATCATCGTTATTACTTTTATTGGATTGCTCATTAACTGCGCTCACACGCTGGAGACGGCATGTGGAGTATGATAGCTCTACAGAGTGATTTTATTTGGAGACTCTAAACGTGAATATCGCTCGCAAGCTGCATTTTACTAAAGCGCCAGAGCAAACTACTGATGCTCTTCCTTTGCTAGTTCATCTAAGAGAGTTAGCAGATTTCCAATAAAGAGGGAAAGATTTCACACGTTTAGCGATGTGTTCGTGCCGGCATTACAGTACTTGCCAATGAAATAATTATTAAATAAATAACTTTTTTTCTAAGAATTAGGTTGATNGCTCGAGCACATATGAGCATTAGGGTTGCCCAAAAAAATTAAAGTGGGAATTTCAATGCTCTCACCCCCTAGGATTCTTTTATTCCGAAAACAGTTATACCCCTGTTTATTTTTTTTATTTGAAAAAAATAGATATATTTAGAGGTCGCTAAAAGCGCTCACAGTTGTTCATGTACATATTTTATATGGGAAACAAAAACTTTTCGTAAAAATGGTATAGAATTATTGAAAATCAATATTCTTTTTTATGGGTTCCCCATTGAATTTTGAGGGGTTTTTTGGCGGACCTATAAAATATAGTTACTATGCAAAAATGATGAAACAAACCATTGGTTATTATTATTGGAAGTCTCCTGAAGCATGACAGAGTTTTCTGATCCAAAAATATTGATTCTCAAAAATCCATTTCCACAAAAATTTTTTTCCCCATGTAAAATACATGGACAATTTTGAGCGCTTTAGGGGACCTCTAAATATGTTTTGATTTCAAATAAAAAATAAGGGTATAATTTTTTGTAAGCATTAAAATCCCGACTTCTGGGACCACCTTAATGTTCATACGTTATATATATATTAGGGCGATTGACTCGGTTTTTCTAAACCGGTTTCCGCCGATTTTTGACCGCCTTCCAAAAAAGGAAGAGGTTGTCAGTTCGTCGGAATATGTTTTATTTTTATTTTATTTCTATTTTTATTTTTTTATGTATGTTACCGCTTAACTTTGGACTTCGATAATTCGCATCGGAAAGGTAGTGTCTCAGAGGTTGTGCCATACTAATCTGGTTAAGATCCGATCAGTGAATCATGAGATATATATATGTATATATATATTTTTTATATGAGAGTTGAAGTCGGTTTTTTTTGCTAAAAATTACTTGTTTTTATATCAATAGGCGGTTTTTTTAAAACTTAATTTTTTTAATTGTCGAATAGACAATTTTTTTTTATCAAACAAACCGTTTTATTTAATTTCAGACTAATCTTGACCCCTCAATAAAATTTTTGAGTTTTTTGAAGTTTTCAAGGCATTTTTCAGATTAAGGGAATCCCGTAAATAGTTTTAAAATTATATGTATCCTAGGTTATTTGGGGATGAACAGTATATAATATAAAAAAGATTGTTTTGGCAGAAGTACGTTCGAAGGTTTGCCATTGTCTGCTGAAGGGTAACCGCTGTTTGAAAATAACTTTTTTTGATGTTGCTGGGACCAGAAGTTGAACCATGGGCCTCCCGATGGCACTAGGCATATCTAAACACTCGGCTTAAGGTCGGAAATAAATGCAATAAATAATAATTAAAAAAAAGTGAAAATAAGACCAAACATGAATTTTCCGCTGATTTTTATTTGTTTTACTTTTGATACAAAAAAAATACCTTGAAGTTCTTTTGCTTTGCTCTTTTTTAAATAAGAGCCATATTACCAGTTAATAGCTTTACTTTAATTTTCGATCATGACTTCCTCTTTATGAGAACTATGCAAAATAAAACCGGTTTATCTGGTTTTTTCTTAATTTCAAAATT
>NW_016186615.1:0-4585 GCF_001687245.7 Rhagoletis zephyria | reverse complement strand
AAGCAAAGTGCACAAAACTAAGCATTCAAGCAAGAATTAAAGGTGTATTGTTTTTTACAAATTTTGCGAAAAAAAGTATTATTTTTTTGTCAATAATTTAATTGGAGACAGAGTAAAAATTCTATTCGCTCGTACGTACGAACGCTCAAAGTGAGTGAGTTTTGAGCAAATATTTAGCGTGTAAATATGTTTGTATGCGTGTGTGTGCGTGTGCGTGTGAGAGTGCATAGTATGTATGTATATATTTATGTTTTTACTACTACATACTACTCAAAGTAGTATTATGTTTTTTTTGTAAATATATAAATGTTAAAAAAAAAATAATTAAGAAATAAATGTAAATGAAAAAAATTGTTTTCTGTTTCTGAATTGATTGCATAAATATTATTACCCATTCACTCATTTCATGCGTATCTGGATTTCTATGATGATAATTGAGGATAAGTATGGTTGACACAACTGATGAGGCCACCATAAACATAATGCAATTGAAATAAGTTCCTAGAAGGACACAAAAATTACACAAATATTGTACGTTCGTTTGTAGTATGCATTTGAGTTTGGCACATACATACATACATACTCAAAAATGTGAGATCACCACCACTACACATTTGCATATGTACAGGGGGAAAGAAATTATGAACGCACATACATACATATGTATGTATGTATTTAAGTACGTATGCAGATGTGTAGGTATGTAGATAGATAGGTGGTTAGGTAACTGAAATTTCTTTTTTGTTTTTTTAATAGAACAGCAATGCTTTGAGCATTTAATTCATTTGCTACAGAATTCATTACACCCACTTTATTTGGCCGGCCATGGCAAGCGCAGTATTTTCGTATTCTTATTCAAAAAAAAAAAAAATGTGTATATACAATGTTGGTAAATTGTGCATCAAAATTGTATTTTAATTAAGAATTTCCTTTTTAACTTAACATAGGCGTACGTAAAGGCGCGTTTATTGATTGTGTGAAGAGCAAAGTTGAAACGAATTTAAGGTTGGACGTAAAATACTCATAACCGGAAACTTGAGTTTTTTTTGGTTTGTAGTTCAATTTGTGTTAGCGGGAGTGCTTTATTTCTTACATATATATGTGTGTATATCCAAACAACTTGCTCTTTAGAACTTTAAGTAGAATAATGTTCAATGAGTGAGGAACAGGATTGAGTACATTCCTTTAAACGAGATCTGCTGAACCACGACATTGTTGAGGTCCAAGAGTTCGGCTGGACTGCTGAATAAGTTTTCCCAGCAGCTTGACTCGCCTGAATTGTAGGCCTGGATATCGACACAGAAAGTGGTCAATTGATTACTCCTCAAACTCATTGCGGCAGCTTCTGTACAGGGAGTTAGCTGCTAATCACTAATGGCAGAGTGCACTGCGCTGACGACGCTGCAGATTTGTAGAGCTCCAGAAGGTCTTTCGCCTTTTCCTATTTTCCCACCACTGCAAAATTTATCTAGAGACCTTACAATCCAATTCTTTGGTTTATAACTCATTTTTAACGACTATAGTACATTCATCTTTTTTTCTACTATGATCATAACTTGTGGTTGTATAGAGCTGTCTGCCTAGTCACTCGGCATTCTGGGGATTGAGAATTTCCTGGTAAACTGGATTTCCAGAAAGAGTGGAGGGAAGCTGTTTTTACTGAACGCTTCGAAGTATATATTTTTATGGATGTCTCAAAAATGGATTGTGGCATAGGGCCGCGAAATCCATGCTGTGAGACTAGCACTGGAACACAACACTTCCTGTCATAGCTATAATTCACCTGATGCAGAAGAAACGATAGAATATCTGTTCTGTAATTGCCCAATAAATCCTTCTACTGCTGTCTAACAGACTAATGCGTTTAATATTAGCCCACTGCAACTTCTTGGGTTCTTTAACTCCACGTGTTGGATTTGAGAGAAATAAATATCTTCTGCTGTTTTCTTGTCGTTTTTTTTTTGATCTTCTAACAAAACTCATAATTTAACCATTAAAATTGGATTTAAACCTTTCCGGTCAAACTTAACCGTTATTAATGATTATTATTTTGCCGTTATATTTTTGATTTGTATTTTTTCGATCATATCATAACAGTTATTTTCAGACAGTTTTTTTTTAGATCACAGAAGGTCACAAATATGCAGTTTTCATTAAAACGGCGACAAAGTAACGATTATTTTTAATTCAACGAAATAAAAATCACAAACTAACAATTAAATTTAACCAAAAAAATGAGAATCCAAATTTAACGATTATTTTAATCGAAAAAATAGCAATAAAAAATAGCGAATTTGTAGCGATTTATAAATAAAAATCCTAGTATGTAACGGTTACTTTCGGTCCCTAATTATTTCGAATTTCATCGCACACTTCGTTCAAATTTTCGTTTCTTCACAAAATCAATCAATTGCACTATTACGTAAACGTTTTTTTTTTCCAACAACTGTAGGCTGTTATTTTCTCATTCAATTTAAGCTGAGCTCTTTGTTCAATATTCTAACAAAATATCCATAATTTATACGAAACAAAAGTTCAAACTGTGACAAAAGTACATAAAGGAGAGCAAAACACTTTGTGAACAAACTTGAACTTGAAAAAACTGATTTACATATATTATACATACAAACTGTAATGTACGAGTATTCATACATAGCATAAATGTAAAAGAACTTTTAATTATTAAAGCATCAAAAAAGTATACAATACATATCACATATATTTAGTAAAAATTCTATCTTACAAAAAGTTCTTATTCTTTTATTTAAAAAAAAAAAAAACTATTGATTTACTCCTTAGATCGCACACATTTTTGTTTTTGCCCTAACGAAGCCCCTAAACAATACCTATTCAGTCCTAATCTACAATACATAGGCGAGACAGGTTCTTTGGTGAGTGTGTGGCTAAAAATTCGAACACCAGCAACAACTTGAGGCTCAATTCAAGCGACATACGTGAAATTGTTTAGTTGGTGTAATTTGAGTTTTATACAATTTTTATTTTTTTTTTTTTATTGGATAGTTTTCCTGCAAACGTGTCCTTGGCCTTGACGTGCGCCCACTTTCCACTGCTGAACAATCTGACGTCGTCGTTGACTTGAACCTGGCATTGTTGCTATTAAATTTCAACCCTTTTTTTATCACCGTTCGTCCGTGATATGTTGAATTAATCTGTGCACAACCAATTATCCGCAATCATCATGCTTTTGCAATGTAAATATACGAGTTTGCTGACGACGGCAGTAATTTTGAGCGCCTTTTGTTTGCTTTTCAATTTTTTTTTTTTTTTGTAATTTAATGAGTACTTAATTAGTTTGTCAGCGGTTGGGTTACGATGAGTAGTAGTGAGTTGTGGTTAAATAGTAGTAGTAGGAGTCTTTAAGAGAAATATTTGTTTCATTAATTAAATGTTTTGTCTAAGAATTGTTGGTCAAAGCGGAAAGAGGATTTGTGAAAATGTCTTGAAGTTTTCGTTGTTTCGGTGAAGTTGTTTGTTGTTAAGTTGTTGTTGTTTTTATTATTATTTATTACTAGAGTCGCACTTAATGTACTTGTAAATATTTATCATGTATGTAAGTTGTTCAAACTACGTGAAGGCACTTTTTGGGCGTTACATAACTATATTTTGTGGCGCTGAGAATGTGGTGGTACATAAATACTGGTGTGGTGGGTTGGTGCCTTCTCAACTAAGTTTACTTCTCTTTTTATAAAGGTATCTAATTTTAACTATGATTTGTCATTGATTTAATGTTTCTTTTTTTTGATTTTGTTCAATTGGTGATGGACTCAACTAAGGATTATCACTACATTATGGATTTTTCTAAAGTTTGATTATGCAATGGCTTGCTCACTAGCTAACATTGAACTGTTAATTTACGACTGTTTGATTTCTCATTTCTCATGAATATGCAAAATTATAAAAAAATTTTGTGGCAATTGAAGAGTGTTCCAAAGTCATACCGGGGGAAAAAAACACTAAAAGTAAATACCAGTTAAGGCAATAAAAAAAAGTAAAAAAAAAATTTACTTCCGACAGGCTTCTCTGATTCGATTCACTCGAAAGATCATCTATCCATTTAACTTTAAAGTTTTTGTAAATCTGGCACACAATTTCGCTTCCATTCTTTTCAAATTTATTATGCAGTCTGATAATTGCAGTTCTTTAAATTCACCGATTATTTACACTTCGATAAGTACTTATGAGAAGGGTCGTATAATTTGGAACACCCTTCATACATATATGTATGTATATAATGCAATTTGCTTTAACGGTGATATTAAAGGTACGCATACGCTTCGAAACACACACAAAGAGAAATACTTCAGCAAATCAATGAAAATGCAGCAAAAATGAAAATAAAACCGAAAATCAGTCCATTAGTGAATATAGAAAGTTATTTCTGGCTCTATGCTTTGTTTCGATATAATCAAGGTTTGAGCCCAAAAGCGGAAACATTGAATAAGTCGACGGTCCTATTGCTTTTAGATCTCATCAGTTAGGCAGAAAAAAAAATCCGAAAAATCATCATAAAACATTAAAAAAAAATCCAAGAGATATGATGTAGCGGTATGCACTGCGACAAAGA
>NW_016186613.1:0-4586 GCF_001687245.7 Rhagoletis zephyria | reverse complement strand
TTTTTTTTTAATATTTTTATGCAAATTTTTTAAGCTTAAACCGTTTTGTAATTGAGGGGATCTTTTCAAAAAAATTCTTTAAGAAACTATTTTTATTCATAAAAAACTCCATTTTGGAGGTCAAATCGGTCCAGCTCACTTAAACCTTAATATTTTTCCGAAATATTTTGGTGGGCGTCTTAAAATATAATAGATTTTATAATTCCAATGGAAAAATAGCACCGATTTNCCATATTTGCAGTTAACTACATACATATGTAGAAAAATATACATTTAAGTTTGTGGTTAGTTTGTTAGTCGCGCGCCTTTTTTGTTTTCAATTGCATGAGTCAGCGATTGGTCCCGACTTTTTAATCATGATATTTATGTGTTTGTGTGTTATACCTCAATAAGAATGCGTCAAACAAATGAAATACAAAATAGTGAAGAAAAATTGCTTACTTAGATCTATAATTCCTACTACAAATGGCTACTTAGTTAAGTAAAATAGCCGACGGCGGAGTCATCTCACACACGAAGTGCGACCAATAAGGCCCAGTCCCAGTTAGTAACCTGAACGATTGATACCCAGTAGGAAAAATTTACCAAGTCTAAACAGTCACTTATCTAAAAATTTTGTGGAGAAACAGGCTTTTTCTGGGTTTAAGAAAGTTTAAGTTAAGAAAAGACTAAGGAAGGTAAATAAGTCTTATTACCACATTTACCTTATTCATCCGAAGTGTAGATTGGTCATTCTGCACTTGGTCCTAAGATTGTGTTCGTGAATGCCGTTGCTTTCATTTTGCACTCATGGCTGTCGAAGAGCGAGGTCAGGCAATGAGCGGCTTTTATTTTTAAGCGGCACCGCCCAACCTTTTAGGAATGCCGCTCACAGTCCGCTCATTGCGTGGCCACTTCAATAGCAAATCATATGTTTTAATTTTAAGTCGCTCAGCCGCTCGACGCTTTGCCGCTCATTGCGTGGCCTCAGCCGAATCGAGTGATCTTTTCACCATGCAATTATTCTATTCTATTATTATTCTATTATAATATTCTATGTCAATTTTATTGGAAAGCTAGTACAGTACCCGTTATCCACCTGAACAGTACTATAGATCTCGTGGAGAATCGTTCTGTCGAGACCCCCAAAACCTTCTCATCTGTGTTCGACATCGTCCACGTCAACGCAAATTAACAGAGACGAGCGCCGATTTTTTTTTACATCTTTGAGCTCTTGATATAGATGGCGATACAGTCCAATCTGTCGGTAAGCCAGCGGCCCGTTTTTCTGTAGCTGGAGAATGTATAGAAATCCTGATACAGAAGTCCCAGATTGACATAATTTTATCAGCTTAGATCTCTTTATGCCGCTCTCTTTCTAATCAAAACACACTACTTGTTACATACTACATTTTGCTATTGGTTAGGCGTTAGCTCCTGCTAGTGCTACTAGTTCCTAGAGGGACACTGCCATCGAACTCTCACATACTTACATACAATGCTACATGGTACATTTTCTGTACTTCGTATGCTTTTCTTCTTAGATGCTCTTTTCCTTCTAGTTAATCATTTTGCCAAGCATGCGTAGTTGTTTCTGCTCGTATAAATGAGATTGCATCAGTTTGGATCGAACAGTCAGATATCGAGCATACTTTAAGAATTTACTTTTTTCGCGCGATCGCTAGTCTCTCGACAGCGCTTCAAAAAAAAAAACAAAGCCGACATGAATCAAAAAAGTAAAGTATGTAACAAAAAACGAAAACGAATCGCTCAAAACATTCAGAACCTCAAAAGCCGCCAAAACCTATGCTAAGCGGGGATATAGTGATTTTATATACAACAAAAAAAAAACTGCAATTTCTGTGAATTTCAAAGTAAACAGTGGGTATTTCTACTCCGCCTTTCGGTATAAACTCGGCTGTAAATTTGCGAAACTTGCACTTAAACTGTTTTCATTTTTATCATCACTTCCTGCAATCTCCACTTCCGCGCCCCGCTTTAAGCGATGGCGAAGAGACATCTCAGTGCGGGTGGTGGTGGTGGCATTCGGCAGTGTAAAACTTTAAAAGGAACGCAAAATTGTGAAATTCGAGTCGTCGGTCGGTGTTCGCTGCTCGTCGCCTGGTCAGGGTCCCTTGGCGCGTTACTATGCCTTCCTCTTAATTAAACCGCAAGATTCGCTTAATTGAATTGCTCCAATTCGGCTGGTCGTAAAATGTGTTTTAAATATTTTATTTGTTAAAGTACATGCATTGTGTTTATTTGTGTGTGTATAATACGTTTTTTCTGCAGTTTAGTTACACGAAGTAGCAGAAGTTCGTTGCACGTAAAGTATGTGAGAATTAAATGCACATACGTATATCCGAATTATCTGTTTTTTTTTTTGATGTTGTTTGCCTTTACGCCTCACCACTTTGACAGAAGTAGCAGAATATCCAAGAAATTGGAAGTAAAACTATTCCGTAGGAATATTATTAATAATCTTTAATGTTATTTATAAGTAAGTATTTGAGGATGGTCCACAAAACTTCGTACCTAAATTTTGTTTTAAATTCGGAATAATAAGTTTAAAATTTTGATGAACATTTGTTGAAATTCGTCAAGTTTTTATAAATCGTGTAGAAAGTTTTAAATTTTGACTTAAAAGTGTTTGGCTAGTGATCTATAATTTTATAAAAAAAAAATAATAAATGTCAAATAAACAAAACAAAAATAGCATAAACGTGTTAAAAAGTCAAGTCTCTATTTATTTGCCCGCCACCGTACATATATACATATGTATGCATGTGCCTACGTATGCACGCCGTCATAAATTTGGAAAAAATTTAACATTTTAACGGATTCCCGATTTATCTGCGTGAATTACATATATACATACATATTTAGCTTTGCGGTCAACACTCATTTCCTTAATACCAAAGCTGCAAATGCACGATTGGTTGACCATATTAGTGATTTGAAAAAGGCTTGGCAAATACCAAAAGTAAAGAAAAATTTANCTGTTTGCGTTGACTTGCTTGACAATGTGACTAACTGTCACCTCCTGCCACAATTTAATTTGTTTCCATTAACGCGGCGCTTCATTTTGACCACAAAATATCAAACAAGCAACCAACAGGCGAACACGCAGTTCGATTGACAACAGGCGCGAGTCGTTGACTATTCGGCTGAGAGGCTCGCGATATACAGTTATGTGAAAAACAATAGGCACACGACATGTTGGCCAATTGTAGCTATTTTTCTTTTGTTTGCTTAATGTTTATTATTTCTTTTAGGTCATTCCATGTGAAAGAGGAAATCTACATAAATTTTAAAATGTCTTTATTATCTCTATATCTCTTTTTAAATAACTACATTTGGTTTGACCAGTTGAAGGATATGAAAAAAAATAAAAATAAAACGAAGTTATAATTTTTGTCTACGGAAACTTTTACTTCATTCATAACTACTTTACAGCAGTCACAAGGACATGTTCCGCCAGTCACAAATTTAAATATTTGTCAATATGTTCCTATAAAGTTTATATCAGCCTAATTTTTATTGAATACGAAAGCGCATAGCTAGCATTTTACAACACAAAAACATTTTTCGCGAAATTTATGTTTTTTTGGCCAAAACTCTTCTTTGTGTCACAATCTCATTCATTCAGATGATAGTTACATAGAACTAAGAAATAGAATTTTATCCATTAGTTATAGTTCTATGTCAAAA
Source organism: Rhagoletis zephyria (assembly GCF_001687245.7). Taxonomy (NCBI): domain Eukaryota; kingdom Metazoa; phylum Arthropoda; class Insecta; order Diptera; family Tephritidae; genus Rhagoletis; species Rhagoletis zephyria. The sequence goes on along the minus strand of NW_016186613.1, from coordinate 896 downwards.
AGTATGTTTCGCTGTTGTCGTTGTTCCGATGACATAGTTATAATCCACAATTCAACACATTCTGTAGTAAAATGACCCATCAGTCACAATGGAATGGCCCTTTTTTTTAAATACAACTCATTATATAACAAAAAACATTAAAGCCTATCTTCAAACTTTAAAGAAAAATTTGAATATTAAAAAAAAAATTAGCTTTTTGTTATGAATTTTTAGAAAAATTCTAAGTAACTGTGTATGGAAGAAAATGCGTTACAGCATATGCAAAAAAAAAAATCTCAAATCAATGCGAATTCTTAGAGCCACTTGAAGCTTGTACTCTATTAAGCTAGAATTTAATGGGTCAAAATGTCGTGTCCCTATTATTTTTCACATGACTGTACTATGTGCTACATACATACACATACATATAGACGTCATAGTCAAAGGATGATTCAGTGCGTTGTCGGTAAGGATAGCAATAATTTCTGCTTTTTGTTGTTCTCGTATACCGACTGCATATTGCATGGAGAAACAAGTCTTGCAGTGGCCACGTCACGACGATGATACCACTACGGGTGGCTGCTGAGCAAGTCAGCATCAACACAAAAACATAGATAAACACGAAGCGGCGTATAAATGACACTCGAAATGCGTTTCTACTGCGGCAAGCACATTTTTCCCATTCGATTCTATTATTTTATTCCCCTTTTCTTTTGTTTTTTCTTTAATTGTTGTGTAGTAGCGTTTTTTTTTCTTTTTTTTTAATTACTTCCTCATCTCTTTGGCTCGCAACTTGTGCGCCTGCTTTTTATTATCCGCCATCGCTGCCACCCGCACTCAGTTACCTTGACTGTCGTTTCCATTTGCCGCGACAAGCGCCGGAATCTGCCAGCAAAAGTCATTTGCTGCACTCGCTT
>NW_016186612.1:0-4586 GCF_001687245.7 Rhagoletis zephyria | reverse complement strand
ACGGCTATCACGTGACACTGTCTCACACCATTCGTGCGTGCAAGTTCGGACTGATACAGAGTATATAAGAATGCAGGGCATGTGATGAAGGTCCAAAGACACAATAGAACACCTCTAGTGTCACCCTCCAGTTTTCGAAAGATTGCGACGATGCTACCTTGGCTCTGATTCCTTCATACTAAAGGACAAAATAACAGTATCTAGCCTACCCTAAAATATATTGATCCCTAACCGCCTAACAGATGTAGGTGAAATTTTTCTCAAAACTTTCTTTTTGATGCAGAAATGTTCCTATAGTATTTATGTAGATGGAAAATGTCGCTTATGTACGTTTTTTGGCGGTTACGGTTCGATATGTACATACGATCCAAAAGGAGTCAGGAAATTCAACTTTTTAGAATTACCTTGCCGCCACCTCCCAGAATTATAGAAAATGGGAAATAAGCCGCCGGGGCTTTGAAGTTTTTCATATATTTTTTATGGGGAAAAAAAGTTTTTTCGTAGAATTACTATAAAATCTTTAAAAATATATACATACATACTTGTTGCTCGATATTTTCCTCCGAAAATGTTCCAAAGATAGAATTATGATTCAAATTTAACAAAAAAAAAAAATGGTAATTACTTTTGGCGTTTACACTTTTGCTTAGTATTTGGCCGAGCTTCTCCCCCCAATTTGTGGTGTGTGTCTTGGTGCTATTACACAAATGGGGGCACCTACAGTTTTACTACGCCTCCGAACGGCAAATGGCTTTTATGAGAAGCTTTTTAATGGCAGAAATGCATTCGGAGGTTTGCCATTTCCTGCGGCGCCCGCAGTTGAAAAAAAAAACCTTTTGGAGTGGTAGTACGCACCTCTAACCGCTCAGCCAAAGCGGCCTCATCATAATTTTATTGTTTGAAGATTTCTTAATGGAAACATTTTTATACGACCAAAAAATATTTATTTTTAACTACAAATTTAATAATTCTACGAAAAACTTTGTGCCCTAAAGAACACATGGAAAACTTCAACTTTTTAAAAGTTTTGTAGGGTATGTTAAGAGCCACTAATATATTGCCTATCAAATAATTTAAAAACATTTTGGCGAAGTTACAAATTATAGGGCGGCTTGATTAAAACGTTTTGTGAATCTCCTAATAGTCGGCATACACGGTGCGTCTGACTCGTGAGTCATTTGTGTACTTGTTGACACGCCTTTCGACTACACACAGTTGAGTCATTCAGAGTCATGTCGGTGTAACTAACACATCCAAACCGACTCGCGAGTCAGACGCACCGTGTATGCTGCCTATAACTTCTGTAGACGTAGCTATATCTTATACATAACTAAATGTATTTTTAAAACTCAATACCTACCCATTTACTTCTGCACTAGGTTTTAAATTCACCATAGCAACATGAGCCAAGTATTCTGCATTGTTCGCCATCAGGTCTTGAACGTTTCCCCATTGGACGTCATAGCTTAATTCCAGCGTTATATTTTGTCCGGGCTGTAGTCCACAGGACAAAGACAAATCATTCAAAGCACATAACATTTTCACATTCGATTCTTCGGTCGATTGGCAACTGAGGAGTATCGTGCGATTTTCGTTCAAGTGATTTGTATTCAAAATATCGGTGGAATTCAATGTTGGCGGAAATAGAGGCGGAGATTTTTCAAATACTAATGGAGGATTTACAAAATTCTTTATACGCAATTGGGCTGAGATGTTGCTGACAAAAAAGTGATCAACGCCTCTATCGTCAATATGATCCGATGGGAAATTCGGTGATTAAATGGAAAAGATTTAACGGACTTGGACCGTTATTTTGTATCTGTAATGCAACTCGAAATAAAAGTATTAGAAATATCAAAAGCAAAGAATTTTGAGCAATAATAAGCTGTTAACACACCTCAAAAATCGTCGAAATGGAAATATTTTGCTCCTCATTCGCAATGGCTACGATATCATTGCTTGAAGTCCTTAAATGGAGAAGGGGGACAAAATTAACAAAATATGAAAAATTATAAATTTATCTTGCTTGCAACGCCTTCAAAGACTTACTCGACTATCCAAATATCGGTCGTCGTTATCAGTTTTACTGCATTCGATAAATGATTATTTTCAGGTGTTATCTCTTCGCCAGTGCTGGACACGAATGCGGTTATATCCATTTCAGTGACACTCACAACATTACTCAAATCAAAACTCAGTTCTACTTCCGCGCTGCCGATAAATGCTCGTCGCTTAGCTATGCTGCACACAACTCTCCATTCTATATCAAATTCTCCAACACATTCAGGTGGTAATTTGGCAAATGGCACATTTATGGACGATTTAACAGTCAGTAGTGTATTGTAGGCTTCCTGTCCCACATTGGTAATAACATATTTGATGGGTAGAATTTGTGTTGCACCCAGTATAACTTTAGAACTTGAAAAAGAAACGTAAAAATTGTTGAATTTTATGTTGTTCATTTGTTTAATAGAAGTTTGCAAACGTGCTGAAGTTAAGAGTATCTAGTCGTAGGAAGTTAAATTTTCTACATAATGCCGAATTTCCACTAGGCATTAAAATGACAAAAAATGTATGCCATATGGAAGCAGACTATTTTTGTTAACGTAATGGCATGAGTTTTTTTAATGCCCAACATTGACATTAAAAAGTTTGTCATTTAATGCCTAGTAGAAATTCAGCATAATAGGGATATATTATTTGTTTAATAGAAGTAAGCAGACTTGCTGAAATTAAGCTTATCTAGTCGTAGGAAGCTAATTTTTTTTAAATAAGAAAGAGAAAAAATAAACGAAAATATGGATTACCATCGGTTTATCTTCCGTTTTCCGTCGGAAATTGTAAGCGTGGTTTTTAGGGATTAGGCTTGGCTACCCATGTTGGACAATTAGGTAAAGTTGCCGTTAAGCGCTAAATGAAAACATCAAAGCCGATATTTAATGCCGACGTAGTATAAGTGTCCCGATCTTTCATATTTGCAGCGATTAAGTCCCGATTTTCAGAGTTTTCTTTGTTAATTATGTAAATAAGAGTTTCCCTGTACTCTGGCGCAAAAAAAAAAATCGTACAAACGAGGCAGCACAAAGGACATAAAATATACGGGAGCCATAAACATAGCCACCATCCTTATTTTCTACTGTCTTTGGTTATGTTTTATTCTGTCAAACTGGTACTCTCGCTATATTGCAGCCTATCATTCTTCTCTAACTTTTTTAGTTTTTTAACCGACTTCAAAAAAGAAGGTTATCAATTCATCGGAATATATTTTTTTATGTATGTTACTGCATAATTTTGGACCACGTTAACCGATTTCTATAAGGAAAGGTAGTACCACAGAGGTGGTCCCACACTGATTTGGTTTAGGTCCGATCATTAGATCATTAAGAAATGAACGGAACTCTTAAATTTGTATATGAGAATTGAAGTCGGTTTTGTTTTTTGCTTAAAAATAACTTCTATATGGAGTACACACCTTTTACTACAATTTTGAATCGCTATATCTCAGAAACCGTAATTCTCAGGAAGAAAAATGTTATACCAGTTTGCAAATTTATGTGACCTTTGACCTTGAATAATTTTTAACACATAATTTATAATGGTGTTCGCAACATTCGTACCAATTTTCAGCTTTATGGAAATTATTGTAAGCTTGAATGTTGGTTAGGGCCTTTTTGAATTAAGGCAACGATATACATTCAATGATCAGTACAAATTTGCGTATTACTTACGGTACGTTCACGCTTCCAAGCTGCAAATCGACAGAATTATGCAAATATTGAATACTTGCTTCAGTCGAACTTGGCCAAAGAGGATCAGTTATAGCGCATTTCTTACAAAATTCTGTTAATTGAAGAAAACAAATTTTTGCATTATATTAAAAACGCAATACTTCGCGTAAATGCATATCTAAATTTTACACCTACCTGCACCACTCCACGCCTTCGCATCATACTTTAATCGATATGAAAGTTTCAAAACTATCGGCACAAATTCATAGCGAAAATCGAATTTGAGGGAATCATTGTATGTCGTACATTTTGGCAATCGGCTCACTGTAAAGGTTTCATTATTTTTAAAACTCAAAATCTTTACCCGCTTCTCTTTCGCATCGATAGTCAAGTCTAATAAAATTTCTAGCTTCTGATCTTTGGTGGAATTTGTTAAAATACTATAGCAAATTTCATATTGAAGATTAGTTGCAGTTGTGGGAATTAGGTGGTGCAAAGGTCGTATGGTTGCAATAACTTTCACCACTGGATAGGCGCGGTAAATAAAGACGGTATCTGCATTTGGCGCACCAACAGCCAGATCATTGAAGCCATTCGCATCTATGTCAACACCTTTGGAGAGACCATGTCCAAACATACCATCGGCGAATTGGTCGCTTACATTCAAAATCTGTCTTGGCTGCTCAGCTAGTCCGGTTGAACTGCCAAAATAAATAGCGACAGCACCACCATCGTCGGCAAACGGCGCACCAATGGCTATGTCTAATAATTGATTTTTGTTTTTGTAATTGCGTACATATGTGTATGATTGTACCCAGCAAAAAACACGATTACCACAGAAGCGAAAGTGGAAACGAG
>NW_016186611.1:0-4586 GCF_001687245.7 Rhagoletis zephyria | reverse complement strand
ATGATAAAGCAAGCGTATGTACGTATTTAAGCGTTTATGCTTTTGCTGAGTGTTTGGCCGAGCTTTTCCTCCAATTAGGGAGGTGAGCGTCTTGATGTTGCAGTTAAGCGCCTGCTCTGACCGGGAAACATACTTCCTGAGAAGCTTTTCAGGGCAAAAATACGCTTGGAAAAAACGTTTTCTAATGTAGATATTGTTTGGACAAGTGATCGGACCCAGATGCTGCAGAGTGGTGTTACGCACTTTTAACCTCTTAGCCACTCCGCCGAGAAAATTCAATAGCATCTATAATTGCATCTTCACCACAGCTGCTGCAGCAAATATGCAGCAAATGCGACTCTTCCAACCTCTTCCTCTTCTGCTGTGGAATAGGAACTGAAAAAGTGTCACTTCATGCCTCTGCTAAGCAAGCACTGGGTCTATTGAGTGAACTCGGCTTAGTTTGTTTGATAATTTTTAAGGGCTTTTATTAGCCTTGCGATATGACTATCAGTATCAATTCCACAGCAGTATTCTTTGAATGAAATGCTTTTCGAAAAACGAAATTGTACGTATCGCTCCACGCAAGCTATCCAGTTCACACATCCTTATTTTAACCCGCAGATTTCAATCTGTGGCTGTTATGCGGAGTTTCTATTTATAAGTTGAGTAGTCGGCTTATAAAGGTGAACGTTTATTTCGATCACCACGGTACGCCCGAAGCTGCCTTCGTTTCATGGAAACAAAGAGCCACCGCCACACAAATTCCCATCATGCTTGTATACTGAGAAAGAGCGGTAGCATACTTTCTAGTGCAACTGTCATATTTCAAGAAAAAAATTCAACCGGATTTTTTCCACCTACCTGATGCTTTCGCCATCTACGAGCGGATGGGTAGATCACTGATTCCCGACACATACACCTGGAAAACGGGTGGTCCGGATCCGAGTCAAAAGAGAAGTAAAGAGGCAAAACCATTCCCCTCTCTTCCGAGATACACTCCCTCGCGTAAGCGCCTTGAGCCTTGCAAGTATGATTTGATATCAACTTCTTTGGGTACCACCTCGAGTAAAGTCCTGCAGCTCATCCAGATTTATTCTTTCCGCAATATTCATAATTCCCGAGAAGCACTAATCCCATTCGGGTGACTAACACGAGCGATTGTTAATAGCCTTTTACGACAAGCATACCTCATTCGGGTATACTCTAAACTACTGAAAATTTTTAAGACCAACTCTGTAATTACTGGCCTGTTGCGCTAATCAAATTCTTTTCATATCTTATACAATAAATTGGGCTCTGTTCATTCCAATTTTAATCCAACGCGAATTTTCTAAATTAAATCGCCTTTTTTACATCTCAATTTTGAATATAACTGTTTAGAGGAAATAATAAGATTTTTTTTCAGTCCCGCAAATCCCGCCGATCCGCGGGATTGATGAGCTCGTTCCCGCAAGCTTGCGGGATTTTGATTTTTATGCGGGATTTGATTCCCTAGTCGCAACTATTTTCACACAGTGGCGTTGCATTTTCTCAATTCAACTCAATTCAATCCAACTTTCCTGAATGTTACGTGATGCAAGTCTATGCAAACTAGGAATTTGCGATTTGCAAACAGTGCTGTTGTTGCTTTTTGGCATTCCTCGTCCTCAGCACAAAAAACAAGGAACTAAAGACAGATGCGTACTTATGTACATATATTTTACATATGTATTTATGTAAGCATACATAGGTACGTGTAAATGTGTTTCAATATAAAGTAAGTATGTATGTATGTACAGAGGCATCGTTGCAAGCAAGTGCGGATAATTTCCGACCATAGCACAATTTCACGCCAACTAACCCTCGCATATACATACAAACTATAATATGCATATGTGTGTAGTCTTAGCAACTCTTAGGCGCCTGCGACCGCAATCATTAGCTGCTTGTTTGAACATACATATGTACGAACATGAGTTTTCAGTTATACGCGATGGCGAATGCTTTTCGCCTTCTTTCTGTCTTTCCTCTGGTTCCACTTGGTCACCTTTTTGTGCTGCATCAGTCACGTAAGTCGCATGCGTAACCAATGCAACGCTCGTTCGCTAACTTGTTCGACTTGTTACTAACTATGCATCTATGCAAATGAAGTTGAATATCGGTGGATAAAAATTAACGCTTCTAGCCTTGATACTAACTAACTACCAACTGAAATAGCGGTTTCTCTGACAGCCACATTTGCCGCCATTCTCGGTTTCAATACGGGTGCTCACAAAATGCTCCTCTTTGGTGTGGTTGTCCTGTATGACTTGACTTGCTTGCTATCACCCCACAAAATGTCACGCTAACATGACGCTTCAAATTGAATATTTTCTAACATTGTTCTAAATATGGCTGTAATTTCATAAAATTTTGAAACTAAGTTTGTGTGCTTTTTTAATATGCAGCTAAATATGCATATGATTGTTGACAGTTTTTTGAAGACTAACACGTATGTATATAAGTAAATACTTTTTTGGATTTCGAGCAAATTTATTTACAGGAAGTTTTTATGATAAAAAAATTATGCCCTCGACACTATTCCAGTCGGTCAAAAACTAATTTTGCTCAATTTTTGGATATGTTGCAGAAGGACCGCTTCTTTGTAAGCGCAAAAAAACTCAAAAGTTATAAAACATCCAAAATATTGGGTGTCTCGGCGTAAGCCATTGTGCATCGTACTAGTTCGATAAATATTGGTTGCACCAAATAATCAATTGAATCGGTTAATTACCATAGGGAATAAGTCAGCATTTTTTCGATATGAGAACTTTGCTGCAGTTCGGTTTCTTTTAAAGAGCTCTGTGGAGCTGCACCAAATTTGCCATATGGAAAAATGCCGACTTATTAACCGATTCAATTAGTACTTTTTTATTGAGAAAGAGTGAGATTTATATTTGTTTAATCCAATTTTTCATTTGCTTGTTAATAAACAAATTTAAAAAGTTGTTAAAAAACGGAGATCCAGGTTTTTAAATATCTGCAAAAAATATATGTGACAAAGAGCATATGAGCAAATTTTAGGTGTTGTGTTGTCACTCCCTTTGGGAAGTTTTCAAATAATATATTCATATTATATATATTAGGCAATGGACGTTAGCATCAAATACAACATATCTGCCAAGTTTCAAGAATTTGCCACGAAATTAAAATAATTGCAGCATGCAGGAAATTTGTTGCAGCTATGCTATAATTTTTGAAATTTTACGTTTTTTTTTTTAATTTTAAATATTCTTGCCAAAATAAACGAATGTAATGTAATAAAACTAGTAAACTAAATGAAAAAAAACACATTGAGTAAAATATGACTATGATTAGAGAAATTTAAATATCATTTTTACAATTTTTATCGGCACATTTGTAATTCATTCTAAAATTGTTATGTACATGAAGAAAATAATTTATATGTGCATAAGGTATACTGTGCAAAAATCTTTTACGCCAATATTTAATTAGTTTTAACCCTTTCCCAATATTTGTACGATATATCGTCTAATTTTTTTGCGTTTTTTACGATTTTTTATTTTTTGTTGAGAATCAGCATAAACATAAAAATAAAAATAAAAGTTTTTTTTTAGTTTGAAGTAGTGTTTTTCAAACCACTTCTAGGTTTATTTCTTAGTTTAAGGTCACAACGTAACTGCAACTAAGCCTTTTTGGATAAAAGAAAATCAATAAATATTTTAAAAAATAAAAAAAATATTAAAGCTACAAAAAAAATGAAAAATATAAACATACGTACTATACACGTGCACTCTTTTCTTTGACTTTGTACGATATTTATATCGTTAGGTGAGTGGGTGTGATGCTACGGGGCGCATATGTTACGTACGCAACTTCGGGTATATGCGCAAGAGTGGCTATTTGATACACATGTGTTACCTACCATATCAGCGTAGCTCGCTTGAAATACAGGTATTTATATGCAACAAAAGAAATGAGACGATCGAACACACTTTCAAACAGAGTTCGTCTCTATGCAACCCTGTTAGTACATGTGTCAATTCTTGAATATAATAAACATTGAAAAATAATAATTAAAGAGTCAAACAGCCATGAGAAAGGATATTAGCTATCAATTTTATAACACAGCTTAGCATAAATGTAATTTCAAGAACTATTTAAATACTTTACTTCATACAGAGTTGCATGAAACAATCGCGTCGACAAATTCCGTGTTTATATGCACTCTTGACACGATTCAACTATTCTTAACTCGCATTCAAAAGGTGATTTATGGTGGCACGGTTAAAAGTTTCAATTCGATATAAGAATGTGTTTATAAGTGTGTGTCCACATATAATGGTTTGACTCAGAACGAATTGAAGCATCATATATACATGGTATGTAATACTCCTATATTAGCACAAAGAGCTAGTACCGTCCGTAAACATTACAGTACAGATATATCAGTATACACATGCACATAAGTTTATAAATAAACATGTACACAACACATACACGAAAACGGTACTAGACTGTCGCGTTTTGACTCACTTCGGTTAATCGAAAATTACTTAGATTAGTAAATAAATCAGGTTTCGATTAATCAGCTTGTACGATTAATTGATTAATCGCAGATTCCC
>NW_016186610.1:0-4587 GCF_001687245.7 Rhagoletis zephyria | reverse complement strand
CGTATATAGTACTAGTAGATAATAAGTACCAGTGGGGGAATAAAACAATAAAGTTTTATTTTCTAAGTAATGTACATAGTAATGTTATGTTTAGGTTGTAGATGAGCTTCATAAATCATTTGGGCAGGAAAAACAGCAATGACATCAGCGGCAGCACATTTTTTCTCGATTAACGTTGAGTTTAATGCAGGAGTGGTGGGTTGTATATATACATAAATGTATTTTGCATGTTTCGAAGTTTTTCCCTGCATAGTTTTTAATGGAAGCTTGTATAAATATACTTATTTTCAACAGAAATAGTTAAATAAACACATTCATACATACATTCATACATTGTTTGTTAGTATACTAACAAAACAAAAATCTTTAAATTAGTCACTTACGCATGCACGCGCACATATGTACATAAATATGTCATATAACGGGTGATTTTTTTGAGGTTAGGATTTTCATGCATATACGAATTCAGTTGTATTAGGGTTTTCGTCGTGGGTGCGCATAAAAAAACATGTGAGTACTTAAATTACACTAGATTACTTACACTACATAACTTTACAAAAGAAATATAATTTATTTAAAACAAATCATTTTAAAAACGTTATTTTCAATCAAACTGTAAATTAGTTATAAACTATAATCCAACCTACTTGAGTTAGTAATAGTATTCTTTAAATATCTTGCTAATGCATTATCTCCCTTTTTTATAGCATTCACATTAACTAAGTCTGCTGTCCTTTATTAAACACTCGTTTATTTACTTTACTTCACCTATAGCTGTAATTCTATGTTGTGGCTATTTACTACTACCATATTTCTTTCCTAATCACTCCCATACGAGTGCACTAATGCTACATTTATTTTCCAAAATGTGTTTCAAAATTACCTGTTTAAATTTGTTACTTGTTTAACTATTACCCTTTGCCTGCGCCACACACTTTCTCACTACCATTTCGTTCTATTGCTATATGTGTATTTAAAATCAAGAAGTCCGTAAAAAAATATGCATCAGTACGTAGGCATGCCACTTGCAGTTAATTGTAGCTTAGTTTATCTATTGTATGCCCGACGACGTGTCACTGCCACTACTAGTAGCGACTGCTGCTGATTTTGACGGAGCAACATTTAACGTAGTCAAGGCACCACTACCGCTAAGCACCTTCGCCGTGTCTTCAGACTCCACTACGATTTCTTCTTCTACTGCAGCATCGTCTGTTGCTGTTACAGTTGCTGTGGCAAGCGTTGTTGTTGCTGTTGGCGCTGTGCCATCATTTTCGTCCAGCAAGATTACTTCACTCTCCTTCACCAGTTGCACCTTTGTGGTAGTTGGGCGAGTGACATCTAAAACGTTAACCCTACTTGTTTCATGCTTATGCGTTGCGTGTGTATTATCGTCTTCGATATATTCGACAGCGGTGTTTTCATCAATGTCGGCAACTAAAAATAAAAAAAAATAAAAAAATAAAATTGTGGTTTTTCTCAATTGGCTGATCTGGTAACACTAAAATTTTGCATATACATATGTATGTATTTTTTTTTTCCTTTTTACAAACTCTCACCAATTGTCTCGTCAAATCCTGCATCTGTGTCACATTCAGCGTTAGCCGAATTATTATTTCTGCTTTCGTTGTTTGCATTTGCTACTTTCATTATTCTCTGCCCCTTTTCACTTTCCTGTTGTGTACTTTTGGAGTACTTTTTCTGGCTGCCAACCACAGTCGCTTCATGGTGGTCGTCTTCATCATCGTCAATCACTTCTATAGGTTCATCATCATCTGTGATTACAGTGGCGGTGGCAGTGGTGTTGTTATATATTTTCTGCATGCGTCTCACTTTTAATTTTACCGTATCTCTTGGTTTTGTTGTTGTTGTTAACATTTCACTTTCACTTTCATTACCACTAAAGATTGTGTATGCTTTTTCGGTCATTTCTTGACCCTCTTCGCCGGCTGTATCCTCGCCTGTTTCTCCTTCGTCTATTTCACCGTCGTCGATTGTGCCCTCGGTCTCAGTACCAGCATCAGTATCACCATCCTCCTGCTCTTCTACAATAACATCCTCGAAACTATCATCGATAATAATGGTGTCACCATCAATCGATTCCTTGTCATGCATTTGTTGTTGCTGTTGCTGTTGCTGCTGCTTTTGTGAACTATGCTGTTTGCCAGTATGACTACTTGACTGCCGATGATGTTCTGAGCGTTTGGAGGCTGCTTTTGTTGCTGCTGCAACTGCAGTTGCCTGATCCAATTCCATTTCCCAATCGGTGGCACCCAAAATTATTGTGGACGGTTGCTGTTGCTGTGCACTTTCGACGAGCGATGTTGGCAATACCGTAACTGTATCGCCGATATTATTGCCCATTGTGATATTGGTACCATCGCCACTATCAACTATAATCGGCATATTAAGTATATCAACTGGAGTATCTTCGGTAATCATTTGATTGGCTTCCAATTGTATTGCACTGGCATTGTCGGCAGACACCGATGAGGCTACACTCAACTTGTTGGTAGCATCAATGAAAGTTGTTGTCTTATTTGAAGTACTTGAGCTCAATTGTGCTGGCGACGAACCAATTATTACTAGATTTGGTTTCCCTGCATCTGTGTTCTGGGTGGTTGGCTGCACTTTACTAGCAACAATACCACTACCAACACTCGCACTTTTCGACAATGTTATGGTGCCTGATGTTGTGCGTCCACCAGCCGATGGCACAAATATCATATTGCCTTTATTGCCACTAAAGGTAAGAGTACTTGTTGTTGCGATTGATTTTGGCTGCGACTGGGATTGCGTGTGGGCCGTGTGGAAAGAACCAGTTAAATTGCCAGGCGAATTCAGTGGTGCCGGTATGATTTGCACTTTCTGTATAGCAATACGCTGTGGTTGATTTGTCGCTGACGTGCCTGCACCTGTGTTGCTAGTGCCCACAACTGCGTTGGATAAGAGTTTATGTGAAACAGCGCTTTGTAATTTCCCTTTGGAAGCCGCATCCAAAGTGGCAGGTTGTATGAACACTTTTCCATTTGATGAATGGCATATTTTTACGGGGGTTCGTATGCCAGTCGTTGATATATTCTTTAGTTGATGTTGTAAGAAAGGTGATGTTGTTGTCAATTGTTGCTGCTGTAGACCCGAACTGCTGATGGAAGTGGCATTTGCTGGTGCCAACTTGATGTTGCTTATGATTTGGGGGCCAGAATTGGAAGTAGTAAAGGTGCCAGAAAGCTGAAAGATTAAAAAGCAAAAACAAAAGATATTGAAGAAATGAAGAAATATATGTATGCAAGTACTTCAGTTGCAAAAAAAAACACTTTAGTGGCAAGTTCCTCAATTCTTAAGTAAAACTAAAGCTTTGTAAGCCTTTTTTGTTGTTTCTTATAATTTAGCCCCCAAAAAATAAGCACAAGTCTCAAAAAAATCCCAAAGGTTTCGAGTAATAAAATACGAAAAAGCACAAAAAATTAAAAAACAACCCAAATATACGAATAATCGCGAGAAATCGGAAAGATTTCGAAAAAATGTCAACGGTCCCTAAAAACCGGAAGAATATTGAATGCCCCAAAAAATAAAAATAAATACATGAAGAGGTTCTATATAAATCTATATAAAACACAACAATGCTCGACAGACTTCCGAACAGGAAGAATCCTGTAAAACTCAAGATCCCTATCATATCCAAAAAATAAAACATGAATACCGTAAAAATTTTGCAAGGTTCAGAAAATTACTAAAAAATGCCGATGTGTTTACATACATATGTACATATGTACATCAAACCTGATTTCTAAAACTCAACAGACATGAAAAATTTAACATCAAAAAAATATCTCACTAGCCCATTGTAAATGGAAATCTTTTCTAATTAAAAGCGTATGGCTGCCAATTTACAGTACCAGAATTGCGTTTTCTGGTTAATTTTTACGATCTGTAATGTAAGGCCATATTAGCACTTACCTTTCCGACGCTGCTGGTGTTCACGCCAATTGTGCCCGCTTTGATAATATGTGATTTGCGGAAGATCGGAGTACCCGATGTTAGTGATGAGAACAGTGTACTGCCAGCAGTGCCACTGCTTTGATTGGGTGAGAGCAGTAGTGTTGAGCCCATATTTTTCAACGAAACATTCGAACCACTTCCGCTGCCGGCACTTACAAGGTTGGCACCATTATTGAGCGTTTCAATTTTCGTTATATTGACGGTATTGCCGCCGACGCTTACGCTGCCACCAGCGTTAGCACCACCACCTGCCACCACAGTACCGGCACCACTAAGCACAACTGGCAATATTTTTGTCGTCAACACTTTACCTTGTGCCGGTGTGGGTGTCGATGTTGCTGTTGCAGTACCCTCGTGGGCTATGCTTGCGCTATTTGTGTTTTGAATTTGTATGACTGCCGGAGGCGTATGCGTCGGCACAGTAGGCAAAGTTTGTGAATTAGTCGGATTATTATTGCCTTCAATTAGGCTAAACACCTGTCCGGCGGATGTCGTGTTGCCTTCATTACCATGCGTACCTATACCAGTAGCACTGATAAATGTAGAATTTGTAAACTTTTTTGTGGTAAGCTTGGCGCCGGGTGGTAA
>NW_016186609.1:0-4588 GCF_001687245.7 Rhagoletis zephyria | reverse complement strand
AAAACCAAAACCTTGGTTGAAATATCTAATATATCTGACTCATGAACAGCGTTGCCACAGACAAATTTTTTTTCCTATCGAAATTTCCTACCATAACCAACCAAAACCTACCAAACATTTTCTTGAGTTTTAATATTTGTTTTCAATGTCAAATTTTTTAAAAACATAGTTAACATAAACTAGTAAAACTAAAATACAACTAGATTAATAAAAACATATTAACTGCTTATAACTATTCATTTTACTGCACAGACTTATCCATATGTACATATGTCTCTTTATACATACATACATATCCTCACNTTTGTGCAATGTGCATTTTACCGGACCTACCTATGGTTATGTATCTTGACCCGCAGAATCCGAACTTGAATTCAGTTTGACCAATATATCTCCAAGATTTCGAGAAAACTTCAAAAAAAACTTTTTATTGCCGATTTTCACTATTTTTACGTTTTTTTTTGAAGTTTTCTCGAAATCTAGGAGGTATTTATATTGGCCAAACTGACTTCAAATTCGAATTCTGCGGGTCGAAATACATAACCATAGGTAGGTCCGGTCAAATGCACATCACACTAATTTTTTTTTTGTGTGCCGGTGTATTCGACACAAATTTATCAAAGCATCAGTATCGTTTACTTACTGAGGGCCATTTTCTAATGTAAGCAGTGAAGTTGCCTTTACTAACAGGGCAGATAAGTTGTTCCTCACTTCATTAAAGTGTTTTGGTTTTCTTATCTTACCGGTAAAAATAAATTTGTTATTCCGTAGACTGAAACTTCACTACATTTCCGAGAGTGAAACTTCACTACATTCGTCATATAATTTCAAAGGTTGACAATGCAACATAAGCAAATATAGAGCAAGAGCAACTGTTAGCAAAAACCAAAACCTTGGTTGAAATATCTAATATATCTGACTCATGAACAGCGTTGCCACAGACAAATTTTTTTTCCTATCGAAATTTCCTACCATAACCAACCAAAACCTACCAAACATTTTCTTGAGTTTTAATATTTGTTTTCAATGTCAAATTTTTTAAAAACATAGTTAACATAAACTAGTAAAACTAAAATACAACTAGATTAATAAAAACATATTAACTGCTTATAACTATTCATTTTACTGCACAGACTTATCCATATGTACATATGTCTCTTTATACATACATACATATCCTCACTAGATACGAATAAAGACGCGAGCTCAAAAGTTGATAGCGAAAAAAGAGGCGTAAAAATTTCGGCGAAGAAAGACTCTTAACGTAGGTGACGGCAAATAAAGCCGCATTAACCTCTTTTACAGCGAAGAAAGACCCATAAACTTATGTCCGCGGTCAACTATATTTTCGAGGGCAACATTATTCCCCAGAACTCCCCAAAGAGTTTTTCCGAGCTCTTTACTCGTGTCTAGTGACGATATTATTATTATTACGTCGAAGATATCCACGCTGCGACCTAAGAAGATATATTGTGCTAAATCAGAATTGTAATCACTGTAACCTTAGGCTATTTAAAAAGCTCAGCACTTTGGATGAGGCCATGTTCCGAATTTTAGACGGAGAAGGCAATCGTCCTCCAAGGTGTATCAATCTACGATTCATGCTTCGTGGACAGGCACATAGAATATACTCTGGGGTTTCTTTCACCAGCCGACAAATCCTACAGTCCGTCTCGTCTCTACAGAAAGACCCATTTAATTAAAACCGTACGTTAACTTGCAGTGTGCTGTCAGATTGCCAGTAAGAGTTCTAAGTTCAAGGTGTCTTTCGGAGTTCCTGCTGGAAAGAGTTATGCATATCTTTGATTGTGTTATTCCCTTTGACTTCTGCCAGTAGGCAGCAATTTGAGATTATTCCCAGCTACCTCCTAAGCAGGTCTGCAGTGTATCCCTTAGATGTACCAGGGACCATGCGAACGCATTTGGGCTTCACGCTTTGCGAGACAGTCAGCCCTTTCGTTGCCTGCAAACCCTTCATGCGTGACGCTATTGTGGGCTCGCAGGTGGTTCAAGAGTTTACAAGCCTTGATGCCGTTTTAAAATACTCTAAGGCCTTTAACGCTGCCTGAATGTCCGACATAATATTTATTCTAGCCTCATTTGCCTTCTACGATGATATTCGCGAACACAGACTTCAATTGGGAAGACTTCCGCCTGAAATATGGTTGAGTACGAGCCCATTGGCAGACTTTTCTGGAATCTTGGTCCAAGTACGCCATAAATTATATCGCTACTTAAAGGTGAAAGGTGCCAAGTCCATTTTTTTTTCAAAGTTTAGTTTCTGATGCAGAATGACAGGTAATACGAAACTACATCGATTTTTAATCTCTCGTGAAAAATTTCTAAAAATAGACTTGGCACCTTTTCACCCTTAGGTCACGATATATGGATGTCCGTATTGCATATTGGCAGTAATAAGGTATACGTTTGTACTTAGTAATATCAGGTATATTTACATGTTTGTGGCCGCCATTATCCGAAAGCACCGGTGAAATATTTGTGTAAAAAAGGTTACTAAAATATTTGGAGATACGTACATTTTTCTATTTTTCGCAAATAACTATTACTCATTGTCCCGAAACCTACCAAAATCGAATGAAGCCTACCAACCTACCAAATGGACAAAACCCTACCAGTTTTGGTAGGAAAAGCCCATGTTTGGCAACACTGCCGATGAACCAAAACCGAACCAAAATTTAAAGTTGGGTACACATTTTTAGAGGTTGCATCGCGTGAGCAACAATTTATCGATTCGAGAAATTAATGCGCTGATGAGAAAACGAAAACTCGTATATCGAGACGATAAAGTGGCCGGTAATATAAAGGTTAGATGAGGAAACGGCCCTAAAAGTTGTTAAGCTTGATCTGACTAGGCATAGTACATGACATAGTACAAGCAAATTTATATGCCTTGGTGTAGCTGAGTGCGCAAAGATGCATGCCACAATTTGTTGATATCCAGAGATGGTCAGGGTTCGAATTCCACTGCAGGCAACATGCAAATAAAATAATTTTTTTTTTTTTAGTTTTTGTCTTGATTATTCATTTCACGGATGCTTTTTCAGAACGATCACGGTCATATTAATATGCGCAACGCTGTTAATGTTTTAACCTAGATATAAACCTTCTCCTCGCCGAGACGAACACGTAAATATGCGTGTTCCTACAATTGGACCACGTCAACATGGGGTCCAAACGAGAGAAACGAATTTTTAATTATAAAGTGAAAAACTAGAGCTATGTATGTATATAAATAGGAAAATTACCAACAAAAAGTAAATAATCTTCAAAGAAAAAAAAAACGCGAAGTGAATCAAGTGGCAGAGTTACTCTAGGGGTGTATTCTGTGTGCCTGAAAAATATCGGTTCTAAAGTATCGATACCTACTCGTATCGGTACTCATTGTGTTTATTTTTGAAGTGAAACTTCTTACGCGGCGGTATCGCAAAAATGGAGAGTGAAATTTNCGTATCGGTACTCATTGTGTTTATTTTTGAAGTGAAACTTCTTACGCGGCGGTATCGCAAAAATGGAGAGTGAAATTTTTAAAACTGAAAATGTTACATGAGTAAGAAGGAAGATATAGTATAGATAAGGGGGAAAAAGAAAGAAAGCGACGTATGACGGCTATACAAAACGATAACACAAACATCTTAAACGCGCATGCATACGAGTACCTACAGTGTTGGAAAAGATAATAGAAACAACTAATTGAAAAATATGAAATCAATTATATCAACACTATCTAAATATATTTCTTGGAATGGCGCACCCTGTACAAATATCAGTTTATGGTTGTTATTTTACAAAACATTTTATTCCGCTAGTTTGTCTCATTTTCACTTTATGTGCGAGAGAGTGAACAATTGAATAGTTGCGCTTGGAAAAAATAATAGAAACAAAACGTGTTTGTTGATATGGTTGCTTTTTAAAAGGTAAATTATTTATTTTTGACGCTTCTATTTGCGCTTTTAAAGAATGTTAACTAAATTAAAGTTATACTGTAGGTTATTGAAACTTAAAAAAAAAAATAAAATGGGCCGAGCTATAAACACTGCACGGAATAGGAGAAGAATTTAATAATAAGTTTAAGAAAACAAGAAAATTCGATTAGTAAGATAGCAGATATGAAGGACTGTTCCAAAAAGAATGTGTTCACTACCCTTCATAACGTAAATAAAACAGAAACTCGACGTAGGAAGCGAAAAATGACTGCTGGCGATCAAAGGCGTTTAATTCGACATTGCAAATCTAACCCTTTTCTGTCCTCAAGAGAGCTGAAAACAGAATGGAATTTAGATGTAACAAGCTGAACCATTAGGTACAGATTGGCAGAAGCCAAACTTTCAGCCAGAATCCCTAAAAAGGTACGGCTGTTGAGCCTTAAAAAGAAAAACCACAGACTTGCTTTTACCAGAAAACATCTTTTCCATCAAATTTGGAAAAATATGCAGTAGTCTTATAAGACAAAAATCAATGTTTGTATCAGATGGAAAACAGTACGTAAAACGTCCTACGAAAACAGCCTTTGATCCACATTACACGAAAAAAATGGTTAAGCACAGCAGGCAGGGGTTCCAGTATGGTA
>NW_016186608.1:0-4588 GCF_001687245.7 Rhagoletis zephyria | reverse complement strand
GATTTCAGTTTTTATGATTTAACCGACGCCATTACCCATAGGGGTTGTATGGGTTTTCGCTTTATTGTTTTGCCGTGACGCAGAGGTGGATGAATGGTTGTAACCACGGCTGACTTTTATCAGGCAAGTTTTTCGCTTTCTTTTCGGAATACCTACTTTCTATTTTAAGACATTTTTTTTGCGATATTTGAAAATCTTTCGAATTGTTGAATTAATTTATGTTTGCTTTCATAGCAGTCTTAACTGAAATTAGAATTAGAAACAGTTACATACAGCTCTCGACTTTCTATTTGCGCTTCGCATTGTAACGTTGCAACACGGAAGACTTAACTGCACCCGAGTCAACTGGGTCGAGGTGTGGTATATGCAAAAATTGTATTAGCAATATCACAAACCTGCTCATGCTTTTCACATAACAACCCCGACTGTCCAATATGTCGCACTCGAGTAGTGTCAGGTGGGGCTTCTCAAAAAAGTGCCATCTCTTCACCAATCACACCACACCATTATCAGACTCGTTCCCTGGCTCGACAATTAGGTGAACCAAAGCCTAATGAGATCGTTACAAAACCTATACAAAATGTTCAGCAAACTACAACTACACCTGAACAGGCAGATAAAGTTCGCAATTTGGTAACCGCCGCAGTTGGTGCACAGCCAGCAGAAATGTTGCAAAGTCTCGATAACTCGATTACTCGCATGATAGAAACCAAAATAGAACGAGGGCTTTGGCGCTTAAGCCTACAGTTTCCGCCACAGCAACACCAACAACAACAACCCCCACCTAACATGAACACCTTGCCAATCGCTGAACAACAAACTTTCGAGCAGTCACTTGGACTACCGTAAGCGCGCGAACCATATACTGCTTCTTCAGTTTTAGACCCAGTTCCCAACAGTAGCAATGCGTTTAGGCCAGATAAAGTAGGGCATATCATTACTAACTGAAGTTGCGTTTCACGGGTGCGATTGAAGGTATGCCAGTCGAAAATTTTATATATCGCGTTGAAGCTCTGACTAATCAGACATTAGGCGGCTGTTTTGATATAGTATGCAGACCAGTGATGAAATTGATGGTACAATTGTACTTTTTTGGTACATTTTCAAAGCCAAAAGTACATTGGTACTACATCGACATTTTTGATAAATTTTTGTCAAGATACGGGACTGCACCACAATTATGTCGAAATACCACACTCTATTTACTTGGATATTTGAATTTTTGGGCATAAAAATAGTGTAATCTTTTTCTACCTTATTTAAGTAAATACGCGGTGTTTATTAAAAACGAAACTTCTTTAAATCAAAAAAAGTTGCTGTCATAACAGGTCAGGTTTTCATAAAATTTTCCACTAAGTACTAGCGGCGAGAAAATAAAAGAATCATAGCGAGTAAAATTGCAGGGAAGACTAAATTATCAGAAAAAGTTATTGAACGCAAACCCAGTAAAAACTTGCAACTTACGCCATTCTGACTTTCTGATAGTTAAATTTGGTAGGAGTATTTTTGTATTCTCCACACACAATTATCCAGCAGCAAAAATTCTGAGCAGTTTGCAAAATTTGCAATAACTTGCAATCTTTGAAACAGCTGATCACTTTCACAGTTGCAATAGGTGGTCCATTTGGTAATTTGTTATCCGCTTGGTGCATTGTTTTTTTTTCTAACAAATATTTTTGGTGGCACATCATGACGCATTCAAAAATAAAAGAATCTCCTCCAAGCACCCTTCCTTGTTTCACAAAAATTAAGTAGATATAGCTACAAATGTGCCTTTAAAATTATCCCATTTTCGTACTATTCCGAACGTATGAAATTCGTCATTGAAAATTATGCAATAATAATACCGATTTGGTATGTGTCGGTTAGATTTTATAACTATTCTATACTTCCAAACAAATGCCAAAAGTGAAAAAAATTGCATTGAAAAAAAAATATATATACATTTTCCAACCGTTGGTATTCGACCGACATTATACGAAATAATATGGTGTATTTTCCAATGAATATAAAGACATAAAAGAAAACTACTCCCAATCTCATCTGTTTGCCTTGGTCTGATATTGAAGATTTTCAAAAATCGCAATTCCAATCATCAAACAAACTAGACTGAACATTTAATTCCTAAAGCACTTCGGGTCATATGAGCGATAAAATGTAGTGGTTAAGAGCCGAGCATATATCAAAACTGTCGCTGCTCCAGCGAACATAAAATGTAATAAAATTGCAATGGTGAGAAACTTTATAGCCGGAAACGGAAAGATGTAAGTGCGCTAATGGTAACCGAAAATCGAATTAAAAAAAGGAGTACACAGCCCATCAAGAAAAAAAATTGAAGTGTATGCTGACTTGTCAATGTGTAGCCCCACGTTGGGCGCCAAAAATAATTATCTGTAGCATGCAACGTTTAACGTAAAGTACAGTCTATGCCAAAAGGTAGGATGCGGATGCACGTAGTAAATCCGGCTCTTGCTCGTCGGCTATCGGGATGGGATTCTTGCTCCTACTTTTCGGGTTTAGCTAACTGCCACAGAAAAACTACTTTATTTTACGTGCTGAAAGGAAAGGTATCTAAAAGGAAATCGGATACACACGATTGCTCAAAACGTTTTGACGCCGCTTGGGTTGCAGTATGGAGTACGTTGCATGGTGTTACTGCAACGATCGCCCACCCTACCATAAATACAAAGTTGAATTACGACAAGGATTTACAACCGAATAAAAAAATATATATGGGCAAATCTAAAAAAGAAGTACACTTTCAAAATAAAAATTTTAAGTTTTAAATTTGTGAGCACACCTATGTTTTATATATCATTTTATTCGTAATCTCTTAATAAATCGATTAATATAAGTGTAATTCACTTATATAAGTGCTTCAAAAGCTAGACGAGGAATAGAAAACAAAAGAATAAGCTGGGTTCAAATTACGCTGTTCAAGTTGTAAACTTTGAGCAAAGATTTTTAAAGTTGAACTTCCCGGTTTTACCAGATTGGCTCCGGTTCTCGAGATAACGGTACTTTAAAATTTGATTAAATCTAAACTATTTTATAAATAACTCCCTCAGTTTTGAAGTTATTTTACTAAAATTTTGCATATAACAGTTTTTTAATATTACCTTAATTACCTTAAAATTATCGAAATAGGTTCACATTAACATATAGCTCCAATACAACTGATTACTCAGATATGTGTTTTTGCGCTATAACTCTATCTTTATATCTGAATAATAAATTGTATGCGTGCTATATGTTAAATTGAACCTTTACTAAATTTTAACCAGTTTAATTGGAGGAGTTATAACGCCAAACAACGTCTCTGATCAATAAGTTGTGTGGGAGCTAGATGTTTTAGTGAACCGATTTCGATGATTTTATGAAATAGTTAAGGTAATATTAAAAAACGGTCATGTGCAAAATTTTAGTAAAATATCTTTAAAACTCTGGGATTTCTTTTATAAAATAGTTAAAATTTAAGCAAAGTTTCAAGTACCGCTATCTCGAAAAGTGGAGCCAATAGGGTAAAACTAAGGACGCCATTAAATTTAGAAGGCTCTAGTTAAGTGAGAGCAACTATCAGAACATTTGTCGAAAAAAAGTTGCTTTGATACCACTCTCGAAATATTCCGATTAAAAGAAGGGGCATAATTAAAAGTAGTAAATCAGGGTTTTTACACACTTCTAGAGACACATTTTTTTTAAGCATTTTACAGGTATATGTAATTTTATAAGGACTAGCAGTTATAGAAAGATTTAGATCGTTTCGACGTATTTTCAAAATGTGCCTTCAATTAAGGTGTTTTTGAAATAAAAATTACGCTCAAGATCGCAGAATATTTTATCTTTAAAAGTTAGTTTATTCTGAAGGCACACCTCTTGCTAAGGTATCAAATTATTCATAATTGTTTGTAGAATACAATACTTACTTAAAAAGTTTTTAAAATTAAATGCTTCAAAACCTATACGCGATAAACCGAAAATTTTGAAAATTGTGAAATGTGGAGTTACAGACTTTTAGTTACTTGCCATTTCGTTAGTTTTTAATGCATACTTTTCTTACCTACTACATATGAAGTGTACACATAAGTGCTAAATACCCATTTAATTTCAAATCAGAATATGGTGTGCTTCAAAAGTTATGACATAATTAATTGTGCCCCTCTTAAAAATTACATAAAAAATTCCCTTGTTTTCATTATTTTTTTAATTTAAACACCAATATTTCAAAAGTTATGCAGCAAATTGATCCACATTTCTTTTGAGGCTTCAAGTATACGTCAATGAATTATATACAGAAGCAACCAGCTTGATTTAGTTACAAAAGTGAAAGTAAAGCTAAATAACACAAAGGTTACCTGTTTTTTAGATTTGCCCATATAACAACACCCTTATAAAATAATAGAAATAGGAATCCAATTAAGGGCGAATTTATAACGTAAATCTCAGATTTGTATGCAAATTTTAAATGTGGTTGCTATAGAATTATTTATTTNGGGCAAATCTAAAAAAGAAGTACACTTTCAAAATAAAAATTTTAAGTTTTAAATTTGTGAGCACACCTATGTTTTATATATCATTTTATTCGTAA
>NW_016186607.1:4041-4589 GCF_001687245.7 Rhagoletis zephyria | reverse complement strand
GAAGTGCTGCAGGACACTGCGTCTGGAAATGGTTGTTAGTTGAAATAGCCGGTGAAACTAGGTGGCTATGAGTGTGCATGTGTGCGCGAACAAGGGACAGAAAGAACAGCTCACAAAGGACAGACCATACAGGGTAATTGAAAGAAACTACAAGCGCCAAACAGCGCATACAAAGCGGCTGGAGACTTTGAGTTCAAAATTTTCTAAGCACCCTGTATACCTGGTGAAACACACGCACACACACACCGCCATTCCCACTATCATTTGGCATATTCATCAAATAAATCTCTTTTTGTTAAACAGCAGCCACTTTGCTTTCTCACCAGTGTTGCCGCGAAACGTTTTTAGTGGTAGCTAAATTCCAGCTAAAAAAGGGCTAAAAAAGAGCTAAAAATCGTCGTTGTGGCTAAAAATGGTAGCTAAATTTTTTTACCTACATCTTATATATAAAAATAAGTGCACGTTTTTGGTGTGACAATATAACTTAAGAACGGCTTCACCGAAGTCAACCAAATTTATGCGGCATATTCGGGCCATCATGCAGATAT
>NW_016186607.1:0-3854 GCF_001687245.7 Rhagoletis zephyria | reverse complement strand
TGAAAAGGGCTAAAAAAAGGGCTAGGGGCAATTTCAAATTTTTGTGGCCAAAAAAAGAATTTGGTAGCCAAATTTAGCCACCAAAGGGCTAAAACGGCAACACTGTTTCTCACTCGTTTGCCTCCGTTCCGCATTCATTGCATACTTCCGGAGGGTCACTTGACCATTCGGCCGCTTCCTGATTGCGCGAATTACTCGCTGTCTCAGCTATTGTTTACTAGCGCGAATATTTCACAATTACTGCTCAGATTCTTAAACAAAAAAAAATCTCGCTACGACAACACTAACTGCGGGCTGCAGACTGAGGAGCTGCACCCCAAAACTATGCTTCATTTTCAACTTTAAAGCGCACGCTTGTCTAACAGCTTTTTAAGCTTAACTTATGGGGTCTCTCGGATAAAAAAAAGCATCCCAAAAAGAACGCGTAGCGGACCGCTTGCAGCATCCCCGGATATTGCTGCGCTTGCTACTGTTTTTTTTCGCTTTAATATTTTGTTGCAATCTTTGTTTTTTTTTTTTGCTTCGCATGGCTCTTATTGTTATTGTTGTTCTTGTCTGAGAGGTTTTTGTAACTACATATCTACATACTGTTGTCATATATCACGCTTTTGTTTACGAGCTACTGACACTTGAAAATAATCGCATATAATCAATTTTGAGCTCGTTGTTCTTTGTTTGTTGCTCGTCGTTGAGCGGCAGCAGCATGTCCTGCGGACCCCCAGGTACTTGTCGCGAACGCATCCTTACTTGCTGCCTCTGGTTTAGGGTAGGTTAGCTGGCAGCTACAAATCGCCACGTAAATGAGGCGGAAGTGATGCAGACGACGCTGAGTTGGAGTGACAGCAATACATATGCTTCTACAGCGATGTAACGCGCTAACGGAGATTTGGTAGTAGTTGAAAGATTTTGGCTGATTCATCAACGGCTAAGGGATTTGTGCGAAGTGGAGGAAAGAGAGTTGGAAGGGTGAGGTGATTTTTAAAGTGGTATTTAAAGAGCAGCTGAATATGAAATATGCGGCGAGAATTTAGATATTTATGTAGACTAAATATCTTAAAACGTAAAAAATGAAACTTAAAAAAGGTTTTTAGTTTGAGTATTGAAATAAGCAAAAAGTTTAGGAATAGATACAAAAAAAATTTGTATGAAAATTGTTAACTAAATAATTTGGAAAACGAATTTTAAATCAATTTTCTGATTGAACAAAAAAAATATGTAACTAACAATCTAACAAAAAAAATTAATAGTTAAAAATACATACTTATTTACATATCTATAAAAGTTTTTATTTTGATTTTGGAAATATGAAGCATTTTGGCGTTTTTTAACTGACCCTTTTTCTAAATATTACGCATGTAAAATGAACTGAAGAAACCATATAAAAATAGAAGGAGAAAACTAAAATTTTTCAATATTGAAAAAAAAAATGTAACTAAAAGTTTGAGTTAAAACAATTTAAATTAATTTAAACTTTTTTTATTGTTGGCCTAATAAAAATTATCTATACTTAATGTTTGAGGAAAAACATTTCACATAAAAATTTGTAATTAAAAATGGCATCAGCTCAAATTTTTTTTTTTTAGTAAATTAAAGTTTAAAGAAAAATAACTCTATTATGTATATTTGAAAATATTTGTTGCTTTTTTAATTCTATATTTTATTAAGATAAATAAATATAAGGCATCAAATTGTTTTATTTGCCGTCGGCCTAGAGCTCACCAAACAATTAAACAATTTAAATAAAAAGATAAAAACCCACCTAACAATTAAAAAAGCATAAAAACATAAAAACAAGAGCGTAATCACATACTTTTAATACAAATTAATGAAAAGCCTACAATTTTGGATTTCCTCCCTCATAGCTCTAAATTTTAATTGAAAAGCGACAATTTATAGAATTATAAAATTAAAACTACAAGTGAAAGTTTTTAGCTCGGCTAAAATCGCTTAGGCGGTTACAGCGCCAATAAATAAGAAACAAGTTTTTAACAACTAAACAAAAAAAAATTGAAACTTTTTTTAATTTATTATTTTTAGACTTTATTTGATGTTTTAATTTTAAGTTTTGTTTTTATTTTAAACGATTTTTCATTTTATTTTCTTAAAAAGGGATAATTTTTAAAAATACATAATTAAAATTGAAAGTATAAATTTTTAAGAATTATATAAAAAAATATATATATTTAACTTTATTTGATGTTTAAATTTTTAGTTTTGTCATTTTTGTAAAGAACTTTTGCGAGGCTTTTCAACGATTTTACAGTTGAAAATTTTCATTTAAAAATTTGTTACGAAAAAATCTATTAAATTAAAAATTCTCTACCAAAAACTCAAGGTTTATGTAAATAATTTTATATATTTCTGAACAAATAAAAAATTGGATTGTAACAAAATTGATATATTTAATAGATTCATATTAATAAAATATATTTTATCTTGATCTTACCCGTTGTCGTACTTGTAGCTTAAATAAAATTATAGTTTAAAAAACTAAAACCTCCCTATTATAATTGCCATTCGTACTGTCATCAGGTATGTAACTTGAGCATAGCATCTTTTAGGCGCATCAATATTACATAGTTACATCCCGAGCTAATAAGAGGAAGGTAAAAATACAAGAGTTATTACTCTACTATACTTACTTTTTAAATTGTAAAAAAAAAAAAATAAAAATACATAGGTACATATATAGTATTTATATGTATACAGAACAAAATTTATATTCTCTACTTTTAGATTTTTCTCTCTGTTATCTTAGTGGTTTTACTATAAATAGTAATATTAATTGATAAAACAATTAAAAACTTTTAAATACAAAAAATATAAAATAAAATACTAGTTCTTTGTTAAAAGAAAACAGCAACAAATTTGTGCTTGGTAAAAAAAGTTGTATATCCCAAAACGAGTATTTCTAAATTAGATATATAAATTGTTTTTGCTTAAGTTTTTCCCCCTTTTCCAGAATTTTAACTACCATGCGAAATTTTAGATAAAAAAGCCAACAATTTTGGAATAAAAAAATACTAGTTAAAATAAAAAAAATATAGCCCAAAAGGTCAATTTCTGTGCATTGTATGTTTGTACGTACATATGTATGTATGTGTAAGTATTTAATTTTTAATACAAATAAAAAACCATTGGTAAACATGTAAGCTTTTAATATCATTTTCAAAACTTTTTTTTTCTTTCATCGCGAACGTTTTATTGCCAGTATTTTTACATAAATTTTTTAATTTTATTAATTTAAAATACTCCGGCCCACGCTGCCTTCGCTCAACGTTTCTACATGCCTTTGCGCCTTCAAATATTAAAAAAAAAATTCACTTTTATATGCGACAAAAATCGAATCGCATCTCATACCTCCGCCAAACGCTGCTGTTTTTGATTCGCAACCAAAATGCCTTGATGGCAAATTATTTGGCGAGCACGCATCCCTGCATACGCGGTGCGTTCAATACATCTGCAGTATAAATTTTTGCTATGTGTATGTGTGCGCCCCAGCAACCATCAGCATATTCGTTTTAAGGGCGCTTTGAAGTGTCGAAATCAGAAAAGCATTCGCAATTACCACATTCAGCTTTTGCCTGTACTTACACCGTCAGAACAGCTGCGGTACCATGGGTTGGCCCAGGTCACGTGCACTCGACCGAAGAGAACAAGTCACATGTTGTAGTTGTTAAAAAAAATAAAAAAAAACCAACTTGCAGGAAATAAACGGCAAGCTAATGGGGAAGGAATAAATAACAATTCTGGCGAGTGGACGTAGGCAGGTAGGAAATATTTGGGGGCACCAAATTTGGTTTGGTAGCCCTTGTGGGAAAAGTAATTTAAAGAAAACATGCATTGGCGAGCAT
>NW_016186605.1:0-4589 GCF_001687245.7 Rhagoletis zephyria | reverse complement strand
CGTAGCTTCAAAGTATATCCGATATAAAGGAAATAACTGCGAAATACGGTAACGATTATAGATTTCGATGTTTTCGCGGTTAATCTAATGCGAGTCAGGATATTTAATTGCCGCGAATTGGGAGAAACATGCTGGTAACTGGTGGATAACAAAAAAAGCCACCCAGTGGGGGTACTGCCAAACTTAATAATAAAGTTCTCAAGGCTGCATAGGAAAAGGTCCTCTTGCACAATATAAAAGTATGGTGATTCCGACATACGCGCCATCTACCGCAAGATTAGTCTTCCAAGCATAAACTTCAAAGTCGAATCGAGCGTATTGTGTCTAACGAACTAATTGTGAGACTCAATCGGTGTGGCTTTAAACCTGGCAAATCCACAATGAACCAATAATTAAGGAATACGACAAATCTTGGAAAAGACTCGCGAGAATAAGATCGAAAAACCATCTGTTTATCGACTTCAAAACCGCTTTCGAAAGCGTTATATCTGAATTTTATATCCCCGCGAAACTAAAACGGGTATGCAAAACGTTGAGTAACCCACCAGCTCCGTCGGAATTGGGACGATGAGTTGTATTAGCTTTACAACGATACAGACATACCGGGACGAATTAAAATACAGAGGCCACGAAAGAACTTAAACGCTCCAGCTCTGAATATCTTTTACGCGGGTCGCGATACTGGTAACAGAGCAAAACAACGGCCTCATCTGCGTTGGAAAGACCAATTGGAGAAAGACCTGGCAAGAGAAACATTTATTTACTGAAACAGGAGAATCAATTTTCTTCAAAATTGCTCCCTTTTTTGCAATTTTCCCTAAAAAAATTTAATACAAACAATCAAAAATTCAAAAATCGGGCTCATATGGTCTATTGAAAATTTTAATAGCTTTCTTAAACAAAAAAAAAATTATCATATTGATTAGAAGACTCCAGTGAAGTGTGAATACGAAATGCCAGTTTTGAACCACTGTGCAATGTATATCAACAGTTATAAAAGTATTACTCACAATAGTCGAAGTATGTACATACAAACATAAATATGTATGTGTATACTATACATTAAAAGTTAATATTTAATAAAGTAGATTCCAGTGTAATAACTAATTTTGCGTTGTTTATGGAAAAAACATGAAATATAATAAAAAAAGAATTAAATAATTATGGCGGCTATCTGAGCCGTTGACAGTTGACAAGCGACAACTGACCGCTGAGAGGAGAAAATCAAACAACAATCGAACCCCAACAGAGTATACAGGAAAAAAATATTTTAAAACATCAAGGAGCAACATTTCAAAGAAATTGTCGCTTTCTGACAGATTGTCAGCGAGGTGTGGGGATATAATAAAACGTTTTGGCGACAATTGCTACGGGTAGATATAATCGAAATCTCTGAATGTACACATTTGTTCACCATTAAATTTTTTAACGCTATGGGATTCCAGCGGTTTACCCCAACGATTCTAAAAGTTGCACAAACACCAACCAATAGTCGCGGTTGACACATTGACAACGAACGTAACTGTCAAACGAGCCGGCATACATTTTCCAAGTGCCGCTACTTTATAAGCGATTAGAGTGGTAAGAAACAATTGCGGTTGATTTCTCGATATTGCACTTACATACCTATGTACATACATACATACATATGTATAGACATGTATAGACGCATATATAAATCACTATTTGTTTTTTAGTGGTTGCTACCTCTAATTAAAGGAAATATGTTTCTATAATTAGAAACAAAGTATTATAGTTGCTTATATGTAAAAACTGAAATCAATCAATTGGCACCATTACATACGACTATTACGCAACGGACGAGTTTCGTAAAGTTTATTAGTCATTTAGATTTGGTTTGTATGAAAGCTTCCAAAGGTATGGGAAAAGGAGATAAAGCTGTGTCAAAGTATGTTGACAAAATTCTTTTTAAATATAACATAGTGAAAATCAGCCTATATAAAAAAATTTTCATTTGCGATCGAACAATTGTCTTCAGCCTATTTTATACCTTTGCGGTGGAATAAATCGGCAATCCCGAAGTGCAATGCACATTCTCATATATGTGCCGTGAACTAATGATAATTTTAAATAGGAAATGTGCGAATCTAATAAACACGGTTGCCACATTTGGTCCATTTGGACCAAAACTGGTTGCATAAGTTTTCGTTGTTCCTTCGGACCCTACTTTTTCAAAATGATCCTGTTTGTGGCATATATCTTCGTAATTTGGTGACCAAAACACCACATTAGCCGCCTTACTTTGATTATATGTATTTATATTACATATGTATTTGTACACTCAAAAAAAAGTTGTCATCAGGACGATGCTATTCAACGTGCAACTTTCGAGTATCTATTTCTCCTCATTAATCATCTTATTTAAATGATAGTCTTCGTTGTTACATTGAAATATTTTTCGTTGTTATATTGAAACCAAAAATAACCATAAAGACTATACTGGTCTCAATTTGATATTGCTAAGGGTAAAACTTATGTGTTTTCCTGATCAAATTAATAACCAAAATACAGATCTAATATTTTTTAATACACTTTTTACATTATTAATGGTTACATTGATAGCGAAAACTTATACTGTTTAAATTTTCATTTTAACACAACATATATTAAGACAATAGTGATGCTTTTTTTTGAGTGTATAGTTAGAATATACCTGTGCGTCTGATGACAGGTCAGTAAGGGGCTTAGAGCAGCAAAGGCGCCAATGAGCTTGCGAGAGAAAAGTCTTCAACCGTCTTGGGAGACAAAAAATACATATACAACAATATAATGGATTAAGATGTTTTACAGTACACCTGGTGTCAAAATTATAGGCGTACCATTTATTTAAAGCGTTTAAAAAGTCATTCGTTTGTTGTTTAATTCCAGTTATTTTTTTTATAAAATTTGTTTTCTTTAATAAAAACGATATTATACATAAATCCAAGTTTTAAACTTTGTGCAGTATTAAAAAACCACAAACTTTCGTAAAATAGTTCAAGCTTGTTAGAAGAGGTTTTTAGAAGGATGTTAAGTTTGCAGTTTTGTTGCCCATTCAAGACTTTATTTCGCCTAACTTTCTGATGGAAGTTTTCCATGTCGGCGTGTCTCTTAAAAAATAAAATGTTTTATCTTAAAAGTGAACTCTGAATTAGATCCCGCTATATCTGGCAACCCAAATGAGTACGCAAATTTCCAGACTAATTTAACTCGTCGATATAAATAAATTGTCTACCAACCAAACAAAAATTTAGTGGTAGATACGCACGTGGATGAAGGCCGAAATAAATCTTACAGAACCAGGAAATGCAGTGAAAATGTAAAAATTATCCAAAGATGCTCGTAGTAAAGAACCCAATCATCGATGGCCGAAAGTACTGCTTACGAAGTTGCGAGTACATATACACACCCATTAGGGCGGGTCGATTTGTATGGATAGATTTTTTTGACATCCTTCCTAGCAGATTCGGATTCTTTATAAAATTCTAAGAAAAATTCTCCCAGACCATAGCTCTAAAGTAAATTTCGAGCTTGCGCAATTAAATTAAACTACGTGTCAGTCAGTGGCGGACCCACGGGGGGTGTTTTAATACATAGACGCCATATTATACATACATATGCGCCATATTAAAATACACCCCGTGCGTCCGCCACTGACTGACACGTAGTTTAACACCCAAAATCCCCCCGCTGGATCCGCCACTGGTTACATAGCGATTTTCTCTTTTCTCTTCCATTTTTAAATATTTTAAACCGATAACATAAAAACCTAGACTTTCATCTGTATAGAACTTACTCCAAAATTTACGGAAAAGTCCATATTTCAAGCGTGTGCTACAATAAGCCAAATCAATGTACAACTGTGACAGTGGGTAACCGGCCTAACGCTGATCGACAAATGCAACACTGACAAGAATAAAACGAGTCGCACTGAACATACCGGATGATAGACTTGACAAGACAATCGAAAGACAGGAATATTTTAGAATATTTTTAACCGCCATTGAGCGAAGTCGCCACTTATAGAAATAATAACTCTGTGCGTGTGAAAATAAACGTGTAACATTCAAAACGAACATTTGCGTTTTAATTGCTAGCCCTACATATATTAGTAAAAAAAAAGTGAATGTTTTGCTATTGAATGTTTTGCTATTGTACTGCAAAATTGACTCAGATTGTACTCTTCCCTTTTCTTCTTAACCCCTCTCTTCCACTAGCAAGCAGAATTGAATTCATTACTTGAACCGTGTAAAACCCGGTAATAGGTAAAAAAATAGGGATGTGTAAGCAAATCAATGTTGCCAAATTCCCATTTTCAAAAATATACGTATAATATAAAAAATATGTATATGTTCTCAAACAAAGACTATCGATAGCGACCAACGATAGAACCATCGATAGTTTTACAGCCCTACTTCTACGTTTATTATTCAATTAAGATGAGCAGAGCTTTATTGTATTAAACAATAATCATGCTTTGACGTGCAAGAATCAAAAAGTTAACAGGTTCTTTCATGTTGATATTTTTACCGAAAGTAACTTATTATTATTATCAGGGAACGGATTTTATGGAAATTGCCTTTTTTTCT
>NW_016186604.1:0-4589 GCF_001687245.7 Rhagoletis zephyria | reverse complement strand
AACGGCAGCAGGCTTGTGGAAAGCTGAAAAAACTTTTTTGAACCACTCGAAAGCTCACAATAACATAACGCAGTGGTGGGTTCCGCGACATGAAGGGTTTAAAGCCCACGAAGGCTGACTGTCCCGCAGAGCGTGGAGCCCAAATGCACTTGCATGATCCCTAGCCTTTTGTGAGCTGGTGGAGAAAACTGCAGAGCATATTCTATGTGACTGCCCACTTATCATAAAAAGCCGACTGAACGACGATTGTCTTCTTCATCCAAAATTTTAAACATGGCGCCCTCCAAAGTGCCTAACTTCTTAAAGAGAATAAGGTTGGAGTGATTACAGTTAGGGTTTTCTTTTGTTTAAAATTTGGTTGCCAAACACACTACAGCTGATCGTTTGACACATTTATCAGAATTTACCAACAAAAAATTCTCGGACAAAAACTGGTAACTTCTGACAGAAAGAGAACCGTATTTACTCTCTTTTTTGTCCTCTCAGTAGTCAGAGAACTGAATACGGGATCGATTTCCAGTAAAATCTGACTGATTCTGACTAATTCTGACTAGTCCGGACTCGTACGGGATCGCAACTAATAATAATAATATGTATGTGTAAATAGACAAACAGACTTAAAATGAATTGTTACGTAGTTAATTTGATTCTATTGTACTAGCTGTGTTTTGGTTTTTCTAAATGTTATGTTATCTACAGTTTTAATAAACTTGGCATTAAAACAAAGTATTTAAAACTTAAATAAAATTTTGGTTGACTTGGGTAGGAAGTTTTCGTAGGAAAAAAAAATGAAAACACTAGCAGTGCCCCTCGAGAGATCCAAGTGCAATCCGCGGCAACGGATTTTTTTTTTTTATTTTTCTATTAAATTTTTTTCTTTTACTTTTTAAGTTTTATTGTTTAAAGAATAAATATCTTTTAATTTAATTTAATAGTTAGAGACTTTTTCAGTTCATTTTTTTCTTTCATTTTCTCAAATTTTTAGTTTTATTCTTTAGAAAAAAATATTTTTTTAATTTCTTTAGTTTTAAGAATTTTATTGCTAAAAGATAGATATACTAACGCTAGCTGCCGAGATAGGTCGATCTTCCACTCAGCCGTCGATATGTATGTAGTATATATTGTATTTGATAATTTTAATTAAACTTAAATTTTCTATTTACATACTTCATATTGCTTGTTCACTTAAATCTTAAAAAAGTTATATCGTGGTATTGCATTTGGCGTTTGCGAGGAATTGCGCGCCAAGCGCTGAGTTAATTTACAACAATTAAATCAATTTCTATATTTATGAAGATCCATTGCATACACATGCATTGCTCGTACATATATTTTAATTAGTAACAATTCATTCTTCCAGTTGGTTACAACTTGAACTCATTTGATCCAGGAACTAGTTTTAGAACAGTTTTCGATGACACTGCCAAGAATTTCAAGAGTAAATGACACTATCAGGAGCGCTATAGTCCTTCAGAGTTGTAATTGGTCTTATTACTGACTTCAGGAATAATTACAATTTTCAATTAAATGGTTTCACAAGGCACTCTTCTATAACATTTACATATATGTATGTACATATCGTCGTTTAAAGTACAAAACCGCGTAACTGACATTGGCTGCCAAAAATTTGATTTGCTCACACAAGCTCTTGGCTCAATCCTTATCCATTCGCCCTGAAATATACTATCCAGAAATGCGATTGCTTTATAAAAAAGAGAACCATTTTGAAATATGATTGTTTTTACCCTTTTAAAAAATAATTTCTAAAACTTCACATACGCGGTTTTGCATTTTGCTGATACGCGGTTTTGCATTTTCTTGATACGCGGATTTGTACTTTAAACAACGATATGTACATTAGGATGCACCATTTTCCATACAAAAAAGGCGCTACTGTTTTCCCCATTGGAATCATAAAATTTATTATATTTTATGACCTCCGCTAAAATATTTCGGAAAAATATTAAGATATACGTGAGTTGAATCCATTTGTAAATACCTCCAAAAATCCAATGTTTATAAAAAAATTTAATTTAAAAAATATTTTTTCGAAAAATCACCTCTTATAAAAGTAGAGTTTAAGCTTAAAACGTCTACATAAAAATGTTGGAAAATTTTTTCAACGGAATCAAAATATGTAATGAAAGTTTTAGAGGTATTTTTAGATCTTGACATTTTTCCGAAATATTCTTGCGGAAGTCTTAAAATATAAACCATTTTATGATTCCGGTGGAAAAACCGCAATTTTTTTGGTATGACACTCCATACATATTTGAGAGTAAATTAACTTCAAGAAGATCTTGTCAGGGAAAATTTTCTTCTAATTTAAAGTATACATATGTTTGTATGTATGTATGTAATTAAATAAATTGTATGCAGTTTTAAGTTATCTTTGTTATGGAATCAGTTAATAAAACCCGCTGAATTGTTATTTTGCTTCAACCATTTTTTTTTTCTCATAGGCATGCTGTCGTTTTATAAATCCATACCGGCCGTCGTCTTCTGGCAATGGGTCAATCAAACATTCAACGCAATTGTAAACTATACAAACCGTTCAGGAAAGACACCCATTTCTCAAGAGTAAGTGCCAAAGATCTTTATAATAATATTCTATATGTACTATACCTACATATATGTACATTCACACGTTCGGATATACCTACTTTTTTTCTTACTCTCGCTTTCATTTCGCATTTCATTGTCGTCATTTCATTGTTTGTCAGATGTGCTTATTTCAAAATACATACACGTATATATTTGGTATGTAAATATGTACAGATACATATGTGTATACGGTGGAGAGAATGTTAATAGGGAAGAAACAAGTTAGCAGGTTTTGGCTATTATTCTTTATTTAAAAAATTTCAAACTTTGTTGAATATTTATAAAAATTCGACGAATTTTAACAGATTTTCTTTAAAATTTCAAACTTTTTAATCCGATTTTTTTCGAGTTTATTGAAGTATGCAGTTTTGTAGTCCATTCAATTTTAGCTTAGTTTATAAAGTGCAAGTTTGAAGTAGAGAGGACTTGCCGTTGATCGTTGCAATTTCTTTGTTCACGCAATTTTTCTTTCATACAAAGTATGTTGGCAATTTTTTTTTTGCATGGAGAAAATGGGAAACATTTTCGACAAAAAAAAACTGCCAAAAACCAACGTTTTGTCCCAACTACTATTTTGACGGAACTTTGTCAAATTTTGCTAGTTTTTGTAGAAAGTTTGAAAACTTGACTTTCACTTTCTTAAAAAAGTAATAAATATTAAATCGCCAAAAAATGTTAAAATGTCACTTTCATTTTCGCCACTGTATGTATATATTTCTTAAGTGTTTTGCTAATTTAAGCGTTTGTTTGTGAGTTCGACAAATTCGTTTTTATATACCTATATATTTATGTATAATATGTATATTCACACACGACTATTTGTATCTACATATATACAATACATTAAATATCGCTCATTTCCGAAAAGACTGACACAATTCAAAAACCGAGGTTTTTCAAGAGACGCGTTTAGAAATTCCAATTGACTCACAAAAAGCAGGAACTAGGTTATGCTTATTATTTTATTACATATGTATTAAACAGGGACCGAACAGTTATTTTTTTTTTTAAAGTTTGGCCAAATATTTTTGAGGGCCGAAATAAATATGGGTATTCATCTAAACGCGTAAATATCCCGTTAACGCGTTAACTTCGTAAATAAACCGGGGTTCCATTCAAAATTAAGTAAATTAACGAGGTTTTTGTGGTCAAGAGGCATTTAGATGTCTAAAAATTTCTTGCTAAAATCATTCGTTTCCGTTTGTGCAAATAGCATGCATTTCTATTTTCTGCATAATAAACGGTTAATGCAAGTAAACAAAAATAACAGTTTGTTTTTTCAACGATTAAACTTGGCCAAATATTTTTCAAGTCCAAAATAAAAGTGATTTTCTCTCAGTACTTTTTCATTGGATACCACACTCGTTTAATTTGGATAAGCGGTTTGTTTATTATCCAGAAAGGACTTTTATTTCGGATTTAAAATGTATTTGGACAAGTTTAACTGCTAAATAATAACTGTTACTTTCGGTCCCTGGTATTAACAGTTTATTATGCAGGAAACAGAAATGCATACTCTCAAAGTGGAATGATTTTAGCAGAAATTTTAAGACCCTAGAGCAATTCATCTAAATGCCTCGTAACCACATAAACCTCGTAAACGTACTTAGGGCCGGTTGTTCAATGTCTAATTAACACTAATTGGAGGTAGAAGCTCTGGTTGAATACAAATCCAAGACGCCGATAATGATGTTTAACCGGCAAGTATTGATAACCAGACATTGAACAACCGGCCCTTAACTTTGTATGGAAAACCGCTTTATTTACGAGGTTTGTGCGGTTACGAGGCATTTACGAGTTTGGGTGAATACCCTTAATATAAAGAATACATAATGCATACAACGAGTAGATACTTAAAAGTAGATACAAAAGTAGCTCAAAAGTTCCGTTTTTGACTTGTGACGGTTTTTTAGTAAATTAGCAATATGTATGTATATACATGTGTACATATATTTGTATTATGGCTTTTAATGTTTCTCTTCCAG
>NW_016186603.1:0-4589 GCF_001687245.7 Rhagoletis zephyria | reverse complement strand
TAATCCTATAAAGCCGTCACCCGATTCAATTCTATAATCTTCATTACTATTGTTATTTTTTTTTAGCAGAATCTGTTTAGGCGCGTCTGCTAACACCAGGCGCCTAAATACATGCTATGTACTGCTGCATGTGCTAACATTTTCTTTATGCAATTTATGAAATTTTTGCACATGCACTTCTCAACTACCACGTAATTGAACTTTCTTAAGTTTTAATCCGTTTATTAGCAGAATCCATGACAATCACCTAATTTAATAAACAATTTACCAATGTTTTCCCAGAAATTAATATAATAGTTACCTTCTGTGTTTGAAGTTAAAGTAACTTCATAATTATAGTTTAAGAAACTAAGAATACGCTTTTTCGATGGGGTAAACTAAAACGTAACAAAATAATTTTTTAAATGAAAAACAAAGCGTAGGCTAATTACTTGTTAAGGTCGCTTTTAATTCTATCGAACAATATTAGAAAAAACTTAGCACTGTTTATATTTTTTTCAGGATTTTTTTTAGACTTAGCACATTTGGATACCGCTGCATAACAACAAGTAAGAACGACATTACGGTACTTTTTTTTAATGATGTACGTTTGCACACTAAGCCAACGATCTACGTAAGTATTTATATGTAGATACATACATATATACATACATATATGTATGATTCCAGCTGCGTCAATGGCGGGTGGCTAAGACCTGCTGCTGTTGTTGCGCACTTGTCGCTGGCAGCTCCATTTCAACGGCGCTTCTACGCTTATTAATCCAGTTCCCAAACAAGCGAAATACGAAATCGTCGAATTCACAGCCGAGACGTTATTTGAGTGGCGTAAAACGCCGCCGGCCGATAAGTCATAATTCAAAAACCGAAGTAGATAAAAATTGACAAAAACGAAATTTAAGATATGAAAACAAAAGAAGAGAAAAAATTTAATTAATTATAAACCCAAGAGTTGGAAACCTGTAAGCGAGCGAGCGAGCGACATGCAAGCACCGCACCGCCGGATGACAGCTTATGGGCTCACAAATGCATATTAAATCGAAAACACATATTTTAAACAATAAAATCAAAACAACGACCAAAAAACATAATCACCAGATGAGAGAAATTAAAATAAAAGAACAACAAGACGACAAAACCGTAGAAGAGGCGAAAGAAGTAGAAACAGAACCCATAACAACGAAACAGAACGCCGAAACCAGATGGAAAGGGTAGAGTGCTGCAGCCGAAGTCGACATCGACAACGAGATCGAAGGAGGCAAACAAACAGAATTTGTACCAAGATCGATATAGGAAGGCCAACGAAGAGAAAGGGAGGAACTGCCACGACAAAGACAACGCGGCGAGGCGCAGAAACACCTGTCAAACCGGCCGGTCAAATGCGCGCACACCCGCGCCTTCAAGCGGCTGCCGTTGCTGTTGTTGTTAAGTTGATTGTGAAGCAAAGTGCGCATCAGCTAAAGGTCCACCCGTACGCCAAAGAGTCCGTTTGTCAGTTGGTTGGCTGCGACGGCTGTTTATCTCGCAGCTTGGCTGGCTGTCTGGCTGTCTGGCTGTCTGTCTGTCTATGC
The DNA here is from genome assembly GCF_001687245.7 of Rhagoletis zephyria. Classification (NCBI taxonomy): domain Eukaryota; kingdom Metazoa; phylum Arthropoda; class Insecta; order Diptera; family Tephritidae; genus Rhagoletis; species Rhagoletis zephyria. Next base: position 3,021 of record NW_016186603.1, on the reverse strand, counting down.
GCGCCTGCCTGCTGTCCGCGCCGAGCAGCCACAACCAAACGCAATCCTATCAAGTCACTTGCCAGGCAATAACAACTACAACAACAGCGACAACAACCCAACAGCAATCGCAAACAAGTATTGATAACAACAACGATGAAGATGGAGCCAAACCACCAGCCACAGCTTTAATGCCGCCGACGCCGCCAACAACAACAACAGCACTGACAACGGCAACAACCAGCGTAAGCGATTGGTGGTACAGTGACAGCGACGGACAGCAACGAGCATCAGGCAAAGATCTGACAGAGCATAACTAAGAAATCAATGAAAAACGAAGAAAAGAGACAATGAAAAAAGCCACAGCAAATACAAGAACAAAAAAAAAACCCGAAAAGGGGGGCGACCAAGCAACAAGTTGATTTCGTTGCAGCGGGTGGATAGGAATGGCGTCGACTGTCTCGCTGGCTGAAGAATCTCGTTGAAATAGCGGACGAGATGTGAAAAGGTGTGCAGCGTGTAGTTGCGGTTGAAAGTGTGTGGCAGACACTACGCATGCGTCGCCGTCGTATGCCACTTCTTTCGCAGCGCAATGACAAGCGAGTTTAATGCTCCCCCCNTCTCGTTGAAATAGCGGACGAAACGTGAAAAGGTGTGCAGCGTGTAGTTGCGGTTGAAAGTGTGTGGCAGACACTACGCATGCGTCGCCGTCGTATATGCCACTTCTTTCGCAGCGCAATGACAAGCGAGTTTAATGCTCCCCCCCTGCCCCCTTCTGGTAGGAGGTAGGATGCTGCGGTGAGTGCGCTGACTGTGGTGGCTTCAGTTGTTTAAAAAAAACAACTCGAATGTCTATAAAAAAGACATAAACAACCAAAACAACACTTTGATCGGAGTAATGCTGCTTTGATTTTGAAACTTTTGTTCAGGGCACATTGTATGCTTGTTGTTATTGGTGTTGGTGTTGAGGTTGCAGTTGTTGCACGTACATACAACGAGTCTCAAACGCAAACATGATTTGACTGAAATCAATAGAATAGCGCAATAAGAATAGCGTTTACAACGAAAATAGTGCTACAGCGCAGCGCAGCGGCGACAGGCAGGGAATTTAAGCCTTTAAGATGCCGCAGCTTGTATGTATGTATGTGTATATGTTTGTTCGCTTTTCAATTATTATTTAATAGCATTATTAGCTGCTGTTTGTTGTCATTAACAGCAAGTTGTTGTTGTTTTCAGTGTTGTTGTTGTTGTTGTTGCAGCAATAATTGCAGTAATTGCTGTTTATCGCTTACCGACTGCTGCTGCCTCACCGATTCTAATCGCATTTTGTAGTAATGCGTGATTAGTGGGTTCGGCTTGATGATGCAACAAAATTCCCGATCAGTGGTTGTGACGAAGAATCAATTGGAGATGCAACAACCGGAAGTTTTTGAATGTAATTTTTTCCCCGTTTGCCTTTGTTGTAATTAGGCAATAATGCTTTGATTTTATTAGTTACATAAGTTTCTTTTTTTTTCGTACAACCCCCAGTGATGCATGCAGCCAGTTTGAGAGACTTTCGGTGAAAGGATGCAATCAGGTGGGAAAAAATCAAAGGTGTATTCATAATCGTTTCGATATTTTAATCGATATCTATTGTTATCGATAAATCTATCGATAACTTTATCGATATTTTTTTAACATGGATGTCATTAACGATTTACGTATTTTTGGGGGCTTCTTAACATTTCATCAGGTTTTCAATGTTTTAATCGATATTTTTGTCGATATTTTGATTAATATTTTTCTGCGTTATTATCTCGATCGAATTACTATTCTTTTGTGTAATCGATTGATCGTCATTTATCGATTGCTATCGATATTCACTTAGGACTCGCAATCGATATCGTACATACATACACATTTGCAAACCAATCGGACAAAATTATGGAGGCCTAGACAACATTAAATCAACGAATCTTCCATTTGCACTCACGGCATAAACAAAAGCATCAATGCACCGTTAGCTGCACATTACACACAAACACACGCACACACACACACACGCACACACACACACACGCACACACACACACACACACACAGAAAATTAACACTCAATTTGAAATCGCAAATAAAATAATTAATTGCATCGATGATGCAAAGTGAAGTGACGTACGCGAGTGCAGCAAAAGCAAAACATGATCGCGAACAACAGCAAAAAAAAACTCAGAAAGTGTGATAATAAGACAATTTTAAAAGCAGCGCATGCAAACAAAACTCATAATTTACATACATATGTATGTACACATGTACGTTCACGATTGTATGCACTTAAATACGGTATGTTGTTGTTCTTTGTTTTTGTTTTTTTGTTGCTTCAAATCGGCATGTATCAGCGCATGCTGGTTATCTGCACATGCAACGCGTGCAACAAATTGCTCGAGCGCTAGCGCAGCGCCGCAACTGTGAATGCGTTCAAATTTGCCTAAATCAAATGCTAATCAGATGTGTTTGTTAGGAGGTGCGCCGCGGCGCCGCCACCATGCCACACGGCAGCCGCATGCCAAATAGCGCAGAAGCATTAGAAGCAAAGCGCATTGATGGCTACTACAAACATACATACATACATATGTACATACTTACGGCCACCGTTGCTGCCGTTTTGACAAATGTGCCACTCTGCGCATGCGCATCAGAGTGCCAGCAGTTGCAGCAGTGCTCGTAAAAATTTATGCCAAATTAGTCACTTTATCATGCAAAATATGGCTGGCAGAAGTGGTGCTACCGCTTTCGGCACACTCTCAGCGAAGAGAGTGTTTAAGTGTGTTGGACAGGGAGACACAAAGACACGAACTGCGATTACAAAACGATAACGATAAAATTAACGATAATGTTATCGATAACGATAATTAATTTATTATAATAAACATAATGAGCAAGAAGAAGAATATTGATTTCGATAACGAATTTTATCGAAAATTATAACATTGTCGATATCGATAAAATTTACATAGGGGGGGAAAAGGTAAGCTAACCCTTAGAAAACTGAGTAACTCATAA
>NW_016186602.1:437-4590 GCF_001687245.7 Rhagoletis zephyria | reverse complement strand
ATTAGCAGGAGCGGCAATGAAGGCGAAGGCGATGGTTAAAGTGTTAAGAGACAAAACAACTACTTAAGAAACAAGATTGAAGAAATAAAAAGAAAAAGAGACTAGGAAATAATCGCACAACTATTTGGAAAACAGCATTGCCGAGCTCCTGAAATAATATGGAATTCAATACGACTATGGCAGTGGCAATGCATAGCATATGGCTGACCTTTAGAAGAAATAGTGGAAAGGATTGCAAATGAGTTGGCGTAGCACAAACCATGGCTCAATTATTAAAAACAATATCGCATTGTTGAGATACGTTACTAAAGAATGTGGTGATTTAATAGGTGCCACAAGAAAGAGGCGCAGGAAAAGGATTTTGGCAGAGTTCGAAGTAATTAAGGCTTAGTTTGGCATCTGCTTCATTTTATTAAGTGGCTATATGATACTTGATGGATCGTTTAAGGGTTTCAGATGAGCACGTGTTGTACAGGAAGTTTCCAACGCTTGTGAAAAAAATTGTAAGCAAGACGTCAAAGGTTGACGGATTACAGAAAAATATGCAGTTCGTTTAAATTGAAGGCTATGGGTATTTTATTTCCATTCATATCGACCGAAGAGTGTTAGATTCCAAGAACGCGGCTGGTAAAAAAAAAAGATGGATGGAATCAGAGTGTGGATAAATGGTTTGAATTTATTTATCTAAACTCAAATGCTCATGAAGAGTACAAAGAAGTGAGCACGAAGGATGCAAACCAGGTGAAATCAAAGGTGAAGATGGGGATGAAAACCAGGCTACAGCTGAAGCTTGCACTGATAACTAATGTACAAATGAATTTGTTTACTACTGCATTGTTTCTCATCTTCAGCTTCAGCTTCGTCTTAATCTTCGGCTTCGCTCCTACTCTGTTTGAAACTTAAAGGATGCTGAGCCTAACTGCAACAGATCCAATCAGACAATGACCAGTTAAGACTACCAACAGTAACGAGAGTTGTGATTTATTTAGTCCCAAGTGCTCTCTAGACCCCCGCAGATCTACCTTTGGTCAGAATATCCTACCATGAATTCCAAAAATTTTGCCCAGCGTTCGCTGAATCGGCAAAAATACCATCTCTCCAGTAACAGACCACATGTAGTCAGTGGAGATACCACACCGACGACAACTACAAAAAATGCCTTGTCTTGCTAACTCATCGGCTATGTAGTTTCCAGATACGATGTTCATATGGCTTAGTGCACACATAAGTTCGATAGCGAAGTAGTGTGAAGCGATCGGGAGACTTGTCAGGCATTCCCTGGCTGTTTTTGAACGCATCGCCATCTTCCGATAGAACTCGCAAGCTAGTTTCGTGTTAGCAATAGCGCAACTGAAATGTAAGCACTACATACGTGGAGATCTCATGATTTGATATCCTAAAACTTTACTAAATTTTAATTTGATATGAAAACTAAACAATTTCTACTGTTTTTACTCAAAATAAATCCCAGCAACCAAAAAATACAAGCAGATGATAGATATGAAACAGACTAATTCGTGGAATGAAAACCACGTTGTAAAGTTACAATTGATTCATAGATGCGGGTTAAAGAACATTTGCTATGCACAAACGTTTCATAAAAGCCGCCAATATCAATTAAAATAATTTGCCTCAAATAGAAATCACAATAATGAAATTAAGAGTGGATGATTGAAAGCTAATTGTAGATTGAAATATGGCTGGGTAATATAAAATCATGAAAATCGAATGAAAAATTGACGGAAAGAAATAATAGAACTGCCACTCAACATGAATGAAGAATTGAAAATAAGTTAGGAGAGAGGTCCATAAGGTATAGAAAAACGAATTGGAGTTCTAACGAAAGACTAAACGGAGCCTGTATGATGCATAGCGTTTCTGTGGTTTGTCCGAAGGATACATATCAGAGCTTCGAAGAAGGTGGAAATATTCTCACCTTGCCACCCATTGGCGATTGAGAAAATGGAAAAGGCAATCCAAAAGACTAAAGTACTCACAGTAGGCTTTCTAGAGTAGTATCTGAAGGATTCCTGAATTTAAGCCGGCTGTGCCTAGAGACTTCTTCTCGATTCCTTAGAGCACACATGAAGCTAGGATACCATCTTGGTAAGATGGGACTTGTAGAGATGGGCTGCACCAATAAGCATTTAGTTAGGTTCGAGTTCAACATCTCATATAACAAACGATGTTCCTCAATAGTCCCTCAACTTGGAAAATACAGCATTCTCAACGAAAAGGGCAATAATAATATTGAACTTCAGGAAAAGCTGGTTCTCAACTTCACACGTTGGATATAAATATGGGAAGCATAAATTTCTTCAAGAGTAGGATACGTTGAAGTGGCTGTCAATATCCCCACCAGCACACCTATGCCTGTATTTATGGGCTCGATGTGATACCACGCTGATCGTGAGAACCCTCCTACTCAAACCATTTTGTGGAGTCTGCGAAACCTAATGGTTGCCGTATTCCCACATTAGCTATGTCGTTTAAACCCTGGCAAAGTTCTAAGCAGATGAAATTTCTTCTTCTTCTACAGATTGCGGGGCATTCGCATAACAGTTGGCGCAAAGTTTCTGGTGGCATGGCCTATTAGCATTCCCACGGCTGCAGCTAAGCCCCTTCTATCCAGCATGAAGTTGACCACTCGACCATTTCTCGAACCTTTCCGGCCACACGAGTTTCGTCTTGCTGCATGTGGTGAGACTTGTCAATCTATCACTCGCTAGAATGAGCTTGCAGATAGCAAGCGACAGGCCTAAAACCTTTTACCAGTGCGAAAGTGGAACGGATGTGCCTCTCTTTCAAGTCCGACTGCCTTCTGGTTGTCTGGTATGCACCGGTGACCCGGCACGCATACCAAGTGAAGAGCAAACTGCTCAGCCAACTCATTTAGGGATCTGTGCTTTGAATGCCGTCTGACTGTCTTTTATTAGACTGTCTCTTATATTGCAGCGAGCCCAGCTGTGCTGAGAACACTCCACCTCCTACCCTGTTCTCTAGTTTTGAACCTTTACTTAGTGTAGAAGTAATCCATTTATACCCTTCGAAATATGAAAATTTAGTCTGAAAGTTGAAATTCTTTTGAAGTTCTTCATAAAGCTTAGTATCCAGCTCATAAGAAAACGGTTAACGGCCTTGTGCTTTTTTTTACAAAAACCTTCAGAAAACCGTAGTAGAAAGCGTAGCAAATTTCTTAAGAACTGCGTACTGCCTTAAGGAAATTTTACACAAGAAAATTTGTTAGCCATTTTTTGTACGTAATTTTATATGGAATTTTTGATTTTCTTGAGAGCTGGATGCTAAGCTTAAATAATAACTTCCATGGAACCGACACTGTCGTTTTGTCGGTTTCAGACAGTTGTCCACAATAATTCAACTGCACGAAATTGGCCTCGCACTGTTACATAACAGAATACTGTTACATAAGATAATACGAAGAAATTAATATTAACTGCGTGTAGAAAAAATAGAAATTATTCACTACATACAACACAGAGAACAACAACGACTATTGACCAATTAAGTGTCATAAACAAATTATCAGTTTAGAAAACAAGAATGACTAAGCGGTGAATGCTTAGAAGTAATAAAACAAAACGTAAAAAAAATCGATTTCATTGATAAATGGACAATTCACGTAAAAAAGGGTGACGAGCGCAAAAAAAACGTTTATCGAAAAATTACGAAAATGGCCTGCAGTGCGTACAATTTTAAACGGCAATCAGGTCGAAGCGAAAAATATGGCACGCTTTGTTTTTGGTGACGAAATATGTAGATATTAGGGTGATAAAATAACTAATTTATCATCAAGTTAAGCACACGATCTAAATGTACGCTGATAAATATTAGATACATTTTTTTTTTATAAAATTTTACTGCACTAATGCAAATGTAAACAGTAAGCCAGTAGGGATTTTGTGGCCAACATTGGCTTTGTTTGCAGTAAGCTTATAGTTTTTTTCCACAAAGCTTAAGAGCTGATAAGGTATAGGCAACATGGCTGCATATTTCTGGTACATATAACACAAACAGCAGAAAAATGTATATGAAATAAAAAAGAAAAAGTGCTGATAAGCAGAGTGACACATTTTTCAACAATGCATACCACAGAAAGGTACTGTTATTAGTAAAAAAAAAAAAAAAAAAAAAA
>NW_016186602.1:0-427 GCF_001687245.7 Rhagoletis zephyria | reverse complement strand
ACTTGATTGGTTATTCGTTACACGTAGGAAAATAAGCAAATATAAAAAAATGCTAGGCACAGGAAAAGGTCTAGCTGGTACAGGAAGAAACACTTAATATTTTATTTATTTATTTATTTTTTTTTTTAATTTTCTTTCCATTGCATTGCCGTTTCTTTGTTTTGTGTATATAAGGAAATACATAATAAAAAAAATATGTTTGCCAGCAGTCGCGCGGCGTATGTAAACACAAAAAAAAAAACACGCGACACGCACATACAGTGTACAACAAAAGTACGAAGACTTCTCATTTTGAACGCTGACTGAGTATTTTTCCTGCCTTTCAAGGTAAACAACATAAATAACGCTTCGATTCTGACTCCCTGGAGCGCGGTTGAAGTTGAAAAAAAATTCCTTTTAAGCAATATGAAACACAAGTGTAGGGAGA
>NW_016186601.1:3830-4596 GCF_001687245.7 Rhagoletis zephyria | reverse complement strand
CTGGTCCGGGTTCGACTGCTTCGACTCGGGCAAGAGACCAGTTCTCGTTTGCATTGTCCGGTAGCAGTACCAGGTCTCCAACTTTGATTTCGGTCCGTCGGGTGCGCTTGAAGTGAGTTCCTAGTGCTCGCAAGTACTCACTCCTCCATAGCTGCAGGAATCGTTTACGCACAAGCTTCAGCTGATTTAGCGTCCCAAACGAGCTCAAACGCTTAGGTCCGCAAGGCACGCTAGTGAAGCTTCGTCCAATGAGGTAGTGGCCCGGTGTGATGACGGTATCCGCTTCACTGTCAGTCGCAAACAAAGGGCGCGAGTTTACGACCGACATCACTTCGGCCAGCTGGTATCGGAGCACTTCCACAGAGCTGGGGGGCTTCAACTTTCGGAGTACGCTTTTGACTACTCCGACCATGCGTTCAAACCATCCGCCCCACCAGCTAGCGCGGGGCGGGTTGAAGTGCCACTGTATGTCGATTTCGGCTATCTCGTTCTTCTGCTCGCGGAGCTGGCGACGCAGGAGAGACAGGTCCTTTTCGGCGGCTGTGAAGTTGGTGCCATTGTCGCTCACGACAATCTTCGGCAATCCGCGGTAGTTGAACACGCAGTTCAGCGCGGCCAGACAGGCATCTGAGGAGAGGTCATGCACAATCTCCAAGTGCACGGCGCGAGACACAGAGCATGTCACAATGAGGACCCAGACTTTGGTCCTCGTTGACAGCTTAATTGCGCCAAAGTAGTCGATGCCGATGCACTCAAATGGGAGAAA
>NW_016186601.1:814-3820 GCF_001687245.7 Rhagoletis zephyria | reverse complement strand
AAGTCTTTGTGTCGAAACTGAGGGAGATCACCGACCGGCTGAGATATCAGTTTCAGCCGGCTCTTCTGGCACGGGACACAGGTGCGCAGAACCCGGTCAATGAGGCGGTTGACGCGCGGGATGTAGTAGCGCTCGTTGACGATCGCCTTGGTGACTCGTCGGCGCATGTGGTGCCCAGTCACAGCGTGACAGTGGCGCACAATCAGCAATGCCATCCGGGAGTTGCTGGGTATCCACACGGGTTGATCAGATGAGGCTCGAGTGCGGACGCGGATGATTCCTCGCTTGTCCGTCACGTAAGGCAATTTCAGTTGGCGCAGCTCAGTCAGCGATTCTCGCTGAATCTGGCGGAAAATGTAAGTGAGTGCCTGCTGCACGGTCACTTCTCTAGGGCACTTCAGTAGACGGCTGCAACCGATGATGAGATGGTAGGTGGTCCTCACTACTTGGCTCCATTCGCTGCACCGTTCGTAGCCAGGTAGCTCCACAAGTTTGGTCAACTCGGCACGTGCCACACAGGCAATGTTCACCTTGGGCAGCTCATGAGCGTCGGCACTTTCTAGCAGCTTCTGCAGGTTCAACTGCAGATCTACCTTGACCAGCTTCAGAAACTTGGTCACCGTTTGAGGGCGCGAGTACAAGTCAGCAGGGTTGAGCTTGGTCGGCACGTAGCGAAACTGCACTGGGTGACGCTCACAGATCTGCCGGATTCTGTAAAGGCGGTTGCATACGTACGACCCGTACTGGTTCAGGTTCTTGCCTAGGCGGTGAAGGGTGATAGAGGAGTCGGTCCATGCAACAACGGGCACATTGGTGAGGTCGTAGTGGGCGCTGAGAAAAGGGAGCTGCTCTACTGCTTCAGTGATCGCAGCAAGCTCAAGCTCGGGCACAGTGCGCTGCTGGAGAGGTGCTAATTTGCTCTTTCCCGTGATGAAGTGGTTGCGCTGCTGGGCATCAGTGAAGTAGATGACATAGCCCACTCCGAGCTCAGAGGCGTCAGCAAAGATCGAGACCATGGTTGGAGNCACATGTCGGGGCGCAGAAATGTCTGCCAGCCGGTGGAAAGACTCGGCGGCCTTGCGAAAATCAGTCGCTAAGGGCTCAGGCACTTGCTCATCCCACTGAACCTTCAGCACCATTGCTTGCCGGGCGAGGTGCTTCAGATGCAGTTTGACAGGCTCCAGCAGTCCGAGTACGTCGAAGACTGCTCCGATGAACTGCAGCATTTTGCGCGGGGTAACAGGAGAGAGATCGGGCNGCACTTGACGGACAGCCGATCGGGCTCTGTCTTCCAAAGCACGCCAAGGACCTTGACGGCGTCTTCCGTAAGCTGACCGTTCCATTTGAGTTGTAGGCCACGGTCGCTGGTGTTCCACTTAGCCAGCTCAAAGCCAGCACTGGCAAAGATTTCGAGCGCTTCGGCTCGCAGGCGCTCAGCCTCAGCTGCGTCAGCGACACTCAACGTGAGGTCGTCCATATAAAAGGAGTTCTTCAGCAGCTCTGCTGCAAAAGGATGAGTGGCGCGGTGCTGATCAATCAGCGTGTTAATCACCTGGATCAGTATGGCAGGGCTCGAGACCAAACCAAACGGCAACCGGCACATCTGGTAAACTCGGAGGTCGGGTCCATCCAGCCAGAGGAAGCGTAGGTAGCTTTGGTCTGCTGGGTCGATTTCTATCTGCAAGAAAGCCTTGCTGATATCGGCAATGACGGCGACAGGTTGACGGCGGAAACGCATCAGGCAATCGGGTAGCTTCAGCTGCTCAGCATTGCCTTTAAACAGCCGATCATTGAGGGAGGGTGCTCCGGCACTGGCATCAAACACGATGCGGAAACGAGTTGAGGTGCTCGTCTCTTTGATCACCTCGCGATGCGGAAGGTAAAAAGCATCGTCGCNCTGCATTTTGGGCGCGGGCACAGCGTGACCATTTGCCACGTACTCCATCAGGTGAGAACGGTAGTCCTCGGTGAGCCCGGTCCGTTCAAGGCGCTCTTGAAGGCGGACCTGGCGATGTTTGGCAGGCCAGAAATTGTTCTTTGGCTTTTGGCCGGGAAGAAAGGGAAGGCGTGCACGGAATCGTCCATTGGGCATCTGCTTCACCTCTAAAGGTATCTCGGGCTCAGGTTCTGGCTCCGTCAGCTCGTTGACGAGAGCCTTTGTGGGCGCGTCCACAAACGCAGCACGAAAGCAGTACGCCAGACGATTGTTTACCTCTGTTCGGTCGGACATGTACACACGACCAAAGACGGTGTCGTAGTACAGGCGGCCTTCATCAAGGGTTTCAGATTTCAGCAGCAGAGGAATCTCGAAACGCCCGACAATGATGTCGATATCGGGCAGCTCGTCCTGCAGGTAGAGGGCAAGGCCGATAGGCGTAACTCCGTTTCCAGCGAACTCGACGCGGCACATGTCTGATGTGGTAGACAGACCACCAAGACCACTCACGCAGTGCTCGGCTCCCTTGAAAATTTGGCTCGAGTGGGGCACCAGTCGGCGTTCAATCAGCGAGACGTCGGCACCGGAGTCTAGCAAGATCCGGATGCGTCGACCGTTGAGCACGGCTTCCAGGTAGTGGCGCTTCACTGGTCCCTGAATGTAAGCGGTCCCAATGGTGCCGCACTCTTCGATCCGCTTGTTGACATTTCTCACAATGCCAACCACTGCTGGTTTCGGGCTCGAAGATGAAGAGGCAACAGGAGAGACATTCCTGCCGCGGTCACTGGACGGGGAACGGGCACTGTGGTTGCCTCCGTAGGTCAGCATTCTACGTGCCGGAGGAGAAGGAAGCTGATTGCTCCTCGGCGGTATAGGAGAGGCTCGGCGTGGCGGCGAGTAACTTCGAGAGCTGGACGCCGGGTAGTAGTTGTTTGGAGGGGGCGCCACAGTAGAGGGTGAGCACAACAAGAGATGATGGTTGCCGGTTTGGCAAGCTCGGCACCGATGCCCGAAACGAGGGCACTCACGGTCGCTGGCCCGATGGCCGGCTCGCAGGCAGACGAAGCAGA
>NW_016186601.1:0-783 GCF_001687245.7 Rhagoletis zephyria | reverse complement strand
GGTGGCTCGCTGCCAATTCTTTGCATCGCTGGGGGCCCGGAGGATGGTTGCACTGGTCGGTAAAGTGGGCATTACTGCCGCAGAAAATGCAGTCACGAGTAGATTGTCCGGCGGCTACTCGGCGGGGTGATGGGCGCATAGGGGCACGGGCACGAGGATCAGTGCTGTCGGCCTTTGGCGACTTCAGGCGGCCAGCACTGATCATGTTTTCCTTCTCTCGACGCCAACGAGAGAATCGTTCAAGGAGATCTTTCAGACTGAAATCCTTCTTTACCAACTCATCAGCAATTCGGTCGCTGAAGCGATCGAGGACCATTGAGTAGAGCACTTTGCGGAAGTCCTCATTGGTCTGCTCCGCAGCGCATTGCACGCGGTGCACAACATTTCTGAAGTCGTGCATCTTGTCGTCATACTTGTCGGTGATCCTGGGGAGCTTCTCGATCTCCGCTTTGAGGTGCTCTTTGAGATGCTTAGTCTCCTCATACTCTTCTCGCAGCGCTTGACGCATCTTCTCATAGGCGCCTGGCACACCAATGTAGGGAGTCACCAGGTCAGCTGCCTTGCCTTCCAGGTGCTCAATCAGGTGGCGGACTTTGGTCGATTCGGTCATCTGGTTGTCCTGGTCGACCAGATCGTCGAACACAAGCTTGAAGCGTGCATACTCCTTGAATTCACCCGTGAATCGGGGAATCTTCTCCTTTTTGAGAGGGGAACTCGGCACGAGCTGAAGAGGCTGCTGTACGGTGACGTTGGGATCCGGCCCGCCGATCATGGGCAAGCCCC
>NW_016186600.1:0-4590 GCF_001687245.7 Rhagoletis zephyria | reverse complement strand
ATAAATCGATATATCGATGGTTTGCGATGTTTCACAGTTTGGAAAATCCCATCCAAGTTAATTTTAAAGAAAAAGTTAATTATTTTCTATCCCCACACTCACAATAGGGTCGAGTTTTAAACATCGTTGTAATTAACATCGATGCATCGTCAATTTAGCGATGTTAAAAAATCTGAAGCGTCATTGCCACACATCGATTTTCAGGTTATTATCGATGTTTCAAAAACATCGATGCATCGTTTGCGTCCCTAAACTCTGCTTCAGGAAGGGTATTTTTAGATTTGCCAGTTTTTGCTTGTCAGTTGTAGGCTTTACCAAATTTCTTCATTGGCACGAGTCGCTTTTCGTTTTGATGTACATATATTAAATGTACATAGCTACTAAATATTGTATTTGCTATTTAAATACGCATTGTATTGTGTGGCAGTGATAACCTTTGCCATCTGTCCGGACGCTTACGAGGTTGCTGCAAATTATTTGAATCAATAATTCGGTGATAAGCTCTCTTGCCATAAATATTATTGCTCATTATAATAGTGGACGTGAAGCGCACCGGACGGCAAAAGCGGTAGCATCGGCTATTCAACTTGGTGGAAAAGCAAGCAACATAGAGCTATAGGAGAATGGCTTCAATCACAAGGTTCGCACGTTTTAGCTTGCAGCTTAGTAGTGTAGCTACAAAGAGACTACGCTCGACGCCCACCACATTTTGTCAACAGTGGCGTGCCTTCAATGTGAGCAGTTTCTTGTTGGCAGGTGAGAAAAAGAATTGTTTTGAAAATTTATGCAACAGTCACTGCATTTGCTTTGATGATAACAGCAAATTCGATGTGTTTAGGATTTAGAGTTGCCAAATTTGTGCAAAAACAATTTTAAATAAAATACATTTGCAACTTATTTTTATTTCAGCACGTCGCTATACGGAAAAACATGAATGGGTGTTTGTGGAGGGAACAACGGCCACAGTTGGCATTTCAGAGTATGCACAAGATGCGCTTGGTGATGTGGTCTTCGCACAGTTGCCGGATCCAGGTACGGCGCTACAGCAGCACGATGAATGTGGTGCATTGGAAAGCGTGAAGGCGGCAAGTGAGGTGTATTCACCAATTAGTGGCAAAGTAACTGAAAAGAATAGCACTGTTGAAGAGACACCTGGTTTAATTAATAGCAGTTGCTACGACAAAGGTTAGTGTTATACGTTAATAAGCCTACAGAATCTGGGAAAAATGCTTATCAAATATATTTAATATTTTTATTAGGTTGGCTCTTCAAGTTGACAGTTAACAATCCCGCAGAAATTGAAAAACTCATGAGTGAGGAGCAATATCAAGAGTTTCTTAAAGCTGCAGAACATTAATTGTAGGATTTATATTTCGCCTGGTGTTACAAAATGCTAACAAAGTCTTGTTTTATTTGTATTTTTTACGTATATCATAAAGTTGGAATTCTTGGCTTGCTTTACTCTTTTGCTATACGCTATAAAAGGGGTTTCACTCAACATAAACTTATAAATGTTGAATATCGGTAATTTATCCTATCGTTTTTGTAATATAGTTTAGGACTTATTTAGTTTGTATAAGTGTTGCCAAGCAGCCCAGAACAATTTTTTGTCTAATACCACAGGTAATGCATTTACATGTGTTTTGGCGCGCCATAATATAATGAAGAAAAATCAATAGATTAGTGGTTTTTATTTTTTCAAACTAAATCCATTAGAAATGTATCTATCTCCAATGGGTGTTTTAACGGTATTTGCTTACTTAAGCTGCCTTAACATGAGGCGATTTTCCAGACGATTCAACATTGCTCTGGAAAAATCACTCGTGTAAATAGTGATTCAAAAATCGCTTGCCACAAAATAGAGAGCAAGTCAACTTTTACATGCGATTATCGCCTGTCAAAAAATCACCTCAAGTGAAGGCAGCTTTAACCCAAAGAAGCACGGAAAATCAAGAGAAGGCGGTTGCAACAATACAAAACCTTAATGTGCATGTATTTTTGTGTTGCTGTTGTTGTTGTTGTTGTAGCGGCACTACTAAGCCCCGCCTGTTTCGGGTCAACTTTTAATCATTATCGTCAAGCTCAACTAACGGTAGGCCCAGGAAACGAGCTGTTCCGATGTGGTCGGACCAAAGGGAGAGAGGTGTTAGTTGAGTCGGATTGAGCTGGCATGTGAAGAGGTGGTTGGTGTCGTGGGGGGAGTCTCCACATGCCGGGCACTCATTTGGGATGTTTGGGTCAAGTCTGGACAGGTAGCTGTTTAGGCGACTACAATATCCAGACCGTAACTGAGCCAGGGTAACGCGGGTCTCTCTAGGTAACTGAAGCTCCGTCTCTTCCACAGGTGGTGATTGGGCTCCGATAACGACATTCCTAGGCCGGGAGTCGAGGTAGGTGGAGACAGACTCCCTATGAATGTCGTTAATCGCTCGTCTGTACGTCATTGGGTCCAGTGGTTGGTCTGTGTAGGTCTGGACTGCGTCCTTGTACATGAATAGGTGCCCCCTGACGTGCCTGGGTGGAGGCTCCTCCTCCAGCAGTGGTCTGTTGGGGTGTTCACTTCTGTGACACCCCACAAGAAACTGCTTACAGAGCATCTTGTTGTGTTCCCTTACGGGGAGCACTTGGGCCTCACTGTGTAGGTGATGCTCAGGCGTCATCAGAAGGCACCCAGTCGCTGTCCGGAGTGCGGCGTTCTGACAAGTCTGTAGCTTCGTCCACTGCGTCCAACTAGTCCCCGGTGGCAANGCCTGTCAAAAAATCACCTCAAGTGAAGGCAGCTTTAACCCAAAGAAGCACGGAAAATCAAGAGAAGGCGGTTGCAACAATACAAAACCTTAATGTGCATGTATTTTTGTGTTGCTGTTGTTGTTGTTGTTGTAGCGGCACTACTAAGCCCCGCCTGTTTCGGGTCAACTTTTAATCATTATCGTCAAGCTCAACTAACGGTAGGCCCAGGAAACGAGCTGTTTCGATGGGGTCGGACCAAAGGGAGAGAGGTGTTAGTTGAGTCGGATTGAGCTGGCATGTGAAGAGGTGGTTGGTGTCGTGGGGGGAGTCTCCACATGCCGGGCACTCATTTGGGATGTTTGGGTCGAGTCTGGACAGGTAGCTGTTTAGGCGGCTACAATATCCAGACCGTAACTGAGCCAGGGTAACGCGGGTCTCTCTAGGTAACTGAAGCTCCGTCTCTTCCACAGGTGGTGATTGGGCTCCGATAACGACATTCCTAGGCCGGGAGTCGAGGTAGGTGGAGACAGACTCCCTATGAATGTCGTTAATCGCTCGTCTGTACGTCATTGGGTCCAGTGGTTGGTCTGTGTAGGTCTGGACTGCGTCCTTGTACATGAATAGGTGCCCCCTGACGTGCCTGGGCGGAGGCTCCTCCTCCAGCAGTGGTCTGTTGGGGTGTTCACTTCTGTGACACCCCACAAGAAACTGCTTACAGAGCATCTTGTTGTGTTCCCTTACGGGGAGCACTTGGGCCTCACTGTGTAGGTGATGCTCAGGCGTCATCAGAAGGCACCCAGTCGCTGTCCGGAGTGCGGCGTTCTGACAAGTCTGTAGCTTCGTCCACTGCGTCCAACTAGTCCCCGGTGGCAAAATTTGTGTGGGCTTTTTATATCTTGATATAAGCATTTGTAAGATAGCTTCGAAAACGTATTTTTGCCGGTTTTAATCGCTTAAAAAATTTAGAAAGTAGGCTATTTTACATCCAAATACATAATTGCAAATATTTTAACAGGAAACAGCTAAATTTTTGCTTTTATATTAAAATTATAAGGATGTTGCAGCTATGAAGTTTTCGTGCAAATGAAAATGTAGCTGTCAAACTACCAAATTGCCGGCAATAGATGGCAAGATATAAGCTCTGATATATATTGCTTTCGAAGAGCAATGAGCGGTCTCCATTGGCAAATTATATTCTGATATATGTATCAAGATATAAACTTTATCCTGTGGAGACGGGCAGTTATATGAAATCGTCTTGCAAAGAATGCAGAAACATCCGTAACCTCACGGAAAGACAAAACGTCGCTGTAGTAATTGGCATATTGGAAAAAAATGCCGTAAATGCCGAGAGTTGGCAACCGTCTTGGCAAAACAGCTGAAAATTGCTTCTTTTCTTTTTACAGAATTTATCACAGCCAACTTCAACTGGTAATGATGCCAACCAAATTTATGTAGCATAACTATTAAAATTTTAAAAGGATTTTAAGACTTTTCCTTTGAAATTTCTATAAGACTTATTTCATATACGTCAAGCATGTGCAAAATGTGCTCATAGTAATAATCTAGCGTCATATTGACCGAATGTAACTAAATTTTACAATTATTTTGCAAATTTTACATATATTCGGGGATAAAATTTGAAGCATGGTAACACTTGTACTCGCTTCCGAGTAGAAATGAAACAACCAGAAAAAATAATATTCTAACCAGATTCTCGTGTTTTTCAATAATTCAGAACATTGCAAAATAAGTAGATTCTGTGTTATTTGTGATTAAATTTTTTCATAGAAAATAAGCCCGAAATCGACTAAAGTTCGAGAGAAATATTATTTCAGTGCGACCGGTGATAACGAACGA
>NW_016186598.1:0-4591 GCF_001687245.7 Rhagoletis zephyria | reverse complement strand
TATATTTGGCCCACGGTTTCACGAATATATTGATTTTTGTGTGTAAAATTTACTAGATATTCACAAAAAAAATATTAATTGTTAAGTAAAGTAAAATTGCGTTTTTAGTTTTTCACTCTAACGTCAGTAATTCAAAAATTTGTTTAAAAAATTCAGTGAAATATCATTAGAGAAGAAGTATGGGTTCCAGATTAGAGAGGAAATTCTGTAGAATTTAAGCGGACTAAATTGTTTGGTGCATAAGGACTGGTGAGTATTGAAAATGTTCTTTTAAAATTATATCCCTGAAATTTCGCACTATTGGTTTTTGAAAAAATTATAGTTTAAGGACTTATATAAAGTCGATAACATCCTCAAATTTGGTCGGTTTAACTTTGTCAGCTGAAAAACTACCTATTCGACCTTGTGAATCCAAAAAAAACTATTTTTTTTTTTAATTCTAAAGAAATTTCCTCTTTCATTGCATATGTTTGAAATTACAAAAACCTCAAAAATAAATCCTTACATCAGAGAGAAAAACTTAAAATGCCACTTTAAATAATAAATAGGTTTGAAACCCATTTATTTATTATTTATTTTATGGTGGGAGAGCTTCTCAAACAATTTAGAAGTAATTTTTTTCGATTTAAGTTGTTGAAAATTAATGAACTTCTAAATCCCGGCACTAATCCCGGTATCCCGGGATTGTGAGAACGGCATCCTGAAAATGTCGGAATCGTAAAAAACGAAAAATTAACATCTCTACTACATACTGTTATGTATAATGTGGATGCCCAATTAAATATATAAAAAAATACATGCAGTGGTAAAAAATTATAGCCGAACCACTTATTGCCAAGTGTTAACGTATTATTCTTGTTGTTATTTAATTTTGGTTATTTTTTTTATCAAAATAAAGTTCATTCTTCAACAAACCCTGTGAAAGTCCAAGTTTCCAACTTTGAGCAATATTAAAAAAAAAAATCAACAAACTTTCGTACAAAATTTCGAGCTTTTTTTCAAGTTCTAAAAAATCAACCGTAATTTTTAGCCATTTGAAACATAAACTTCATTCCACTAGAATTCAATGGGCTACTAAGCTGAATACTCAGAATGTAATTAAAAACTCGAAGTTTTTACGAAGATTTGTTGATATTTTTTTTTTTTAATGCATAAGTTTTTAAGGCAGTATCACTCGATTGGTACATTTGTACAGATTTGTGCATTTTTATATTAGGCTATTGGTACAAAATAAAAATATTGGGACAATATTTTTTTTAGTCAAAAGATTGATTCAATACAGCAATCTTCTATTGAAAAAATTTAATAAATCATTTTTCGTGATTGGGATAATGAATTGGGTTACGATTTGCACCAAATTTCGGATTAACCTCGGTTAGAAGGATATGCTTCCTCCTGGAATTCGCAGCGGGAATTCACAATGGGCGAATCTGCCTCCGAGTGGAAAAATTTATGTGGAAGTATGAGTCATTCATACGCGCCTTCACCCAAAAAAAATAATAATAATGAGATCGTATAGGTCGCCTTACGGAAGTCAGACTACTCTTCATTCATTTCTTAATCGTTCCATAATCATGATAGCTGTATGTTTCGATCTACTAAATTTAACACACCATAAGATGTCAGGACCTAACTCTAAGTTGAGTATTTTAAATTGGTTAAATCCCAAGCGGAGAAATGAAATTCATTTCGGATTTGATTCGCTGAGCTGTGTCGAGGTTAGGTGAATTGAGGTGAGTTAAGGTGAGTTGAAGTTAGGTGAGTTAAAGGGAGGTGAGGTGGGATGAGTTGAGTTTAAATGCGCTTTATATATATAGCACAAAAAGTCGAAAATCAGTTCAGGTCAGCACAATTAATCTATAAAGTACTTTTTGAAGAACTGGGTGCGCGTCTCGTTCTCCGTCTCGTTGGTTGGATATCCCAATTTCTTTCATGTGTGCCCATAAGGCAGTGTCCGATTATTACCCGGACTATTAATTTTAGAGGCGGCGGCTGTGGCTTAGTGGCTAGAGGTGCGTACTACCACTTCCCAGGACCTGGCTTTGAACCAGGGTCTGAGCAATATCGACATACGAAAACTTTTGTCTAATAACTGTCAAACCTCGGTAAGCGTTTTCTAGAGTATTTCTGCCATGAAAAAAAGCTTCTCATAAACGGCAGCTTAAAACTGTAGGTCTTATAAAA
Organism: Rhagoletis zephyria; assembly: GCF_001687245.7. NCBI lineage: Eukaryota > Metazoa > Arthropoda > Insecta > Diptera > Tephritidae > Rhagoletis > Rhagoletis zephyria. The sequence continues at coordinate 2,407 of NW_016186598.1, read as the reverse complement.
GAATACCAAGACGCACACCACAAATTGGCGTAGAAGCTCCGACGAAACACTAAGCAAAAGTGTACGCGCCAAAATATTATTTTCATTATGGTTTCGCTCAAGTTTTTAGAGTTAATGATTAACATAACATAGAAAGTCGCGTTGCATATACTATATAATAAATGCATATGTACTAACTGTTGCCACATGTGTTTCATAAAATATTTAAAATATTTAACATAACAAAGCAAATGTGTCAGTTAATTGCGAATGGAAATGAAATTACTTTTTTAATTACACCAAATTATGTATTTTATTAAGTGATTATAAGCAATTTGCATGTATTTATATTTAGCGTTAAAAAAAGTATACATATATTAGTTTGTGTACGCCTTCACACATGCCTGTGTCTGACAGCTGGAGAACCAGGTTCATTTTATTCAAATTAAATCACTTAATTGCCAACTTCTCGCAGGCAACCTGCTAAAGCGATTAAAAATAAATGTCAGCATACTCGAAAAAATATAGAATTTACATTTTCGCTTGCATACTTGCGTAAATGCAGAACATGATGTCCTTCATACATGTTTGTACCCTGCTGGAATAAAGCAGAGAGTCTCAAAAATTTATCAGTTGAAAAATTAGTTGGAAATAAATGACTTTAAAACAAATGGATTTGAAAGTAGTTTAAATCTTTTGCAGAGGCGAAAAATTAACTGGCTTATTGAACATTTGCAAACACGCTTATATACTTTAGCCGTGGTGCTTGCTATTGTTTTTTAAGTACCAGTAGACAAAAGTCTTTCTTAAGACAATTTTCAATTCTTGAAAGCTCATTTCTGTCTTTCAAAGGACTAATTGAATGATCTGCTAACAACGAAGTCTTAGCAATAAGTTTTCGAAAAATTTTATGAAATAAAAAAATTATATATTTTTCTTTTTACAACAAAAAAAAACTAAAAATTAAAACAAAATTTGATTTAAAAAAGAAAACAATTTTATGTGAAAATAAATTAATAAAACGAGTTTCTAAACATTAGAAAAAATATACATTTTTGTAAACAATAAAAACCAGAAAAATGTCAAGGAAAGAAAAAAATTAAAAAAAGAAAATAAAATAGGTTTATAAAAATTAAATAAGTTGAAAGCATATATATTCGTATATTTTTTTTCTCAAAAAAAAATTGTATCTTAAAGTTAAAAGAAAATGAAATTTAAAAAAGAAAAAAATTTATTAAAAAAATTCCGCTGTCCGAAGATTTGAACCTTCACTCAGAAAAAACATTCCTTGATAATAGGGAAAAATATCTTATTCTAAGGAAATATTACCTTGAAATGGCTTCAATGACATGGCTGCCTTAATATGAGTAAACGATTTGACACAGTTTAAGGAGAACACAATTCCTTAGTTTTAGTACTATTTTCTTTCTTCTTAGGAAAAACTAACTTGCCAAGAGGATTAGTTTATTTCGAGAGATTCGAGGTTCGAGACATAGAGCAGAGAATTTCTTTAATATTTTTTTTTTTACCTGTTATTTTTAAATTGTATTTTAAATAGAAAACATATCTAATTTATGTATTTTTTTTTTTTGGTATTTGAGTATTTAGGTTTTTGCATATAAAATTAATTTTACAATTTGAAATTTATATTTGAATTGGAGTAATTGGCTTACTTTACTTCAGCCATCTTTCTTGTTTGATGAAAATGCTTTTCTCTGAGTGTTGGATCTCTGGAATGGCAGGCTAATGCTTTGCAAATGAGTGCTTTCTGTCTAAAGAGCTTTTCACCATGATAGTTGGCAAGCGAGCGCTTTTAGAAAGACTATCGTGCCAAAATAAAAAAGAAATCTCAAACGATCTTGCCTATTGTCTTTCAATTGTCTTACAAAAGACTTTCAACTATCTTTGTCAGAATTGCCCTGTAAAATTATAATAAAATGTTTTCTGATGAGAAGAAGCATCTTTGAATTATAGGTAGAACGAAAGCGTACTCATAGTGAATATACTGACTTTAAAGCTCTTTCAGCCAAATTCATCCAAAAGTAGTTGCAACCATATGCAGAGCCGAACAATTAACTCGCTTCTAGGACATCGCCATGTTGAATAAAATCAGTTGCGTACAAGAAAAAGGCAGAATTTCAACTACTTATAGTTAACAAAAGCGTACATATTAAATTTATTTTAAAGCTGTTGAATTTCCGACAGGGTACCTTCACACTTTTGCGAATGTGTGTGTTTTTTTCAGCTCCAGAGTGCGGCACACGCCCACAAAATTAATGAATTCATTTATTTATATGTACGATTTTCCACAACGTAATTCTGCATGCACATGAGTATTTGACAATACACTGGAACACATACATATATACAAACAGATTTAGAAATACGAGGAGGAATTCCAAAGAATTGCCCGCTTGTAGAGTGCAGG
>NW_016186597.1:0-4591 GCF_001687245.7 Rhagoletis zephyria | reverse complement strand
TTTAAGAAGCACCCTAATATGTACACACTTTTTTGTACTTTAACTTTTGCATGATACCCTGCAAAATATTGTGCGACTATTCTCTAAAAAGAGAAATCCCGGATTAGTCTCCACGGGCATTAATCAGGGAGCGGGAACGCGTTCTATTTTTGGTTTAGTTCTGCACGAGAACAAAAAGTTAATGTCAGGAACGTTCCCACAAAACGGCCAAACAGGAACAAAAGTATTGAGAGCTGTTTGATTGAACCAGAATAGAATGAGAACAGGTGGTATGGGGAACGTTTCCGTAAAGAACTAAATGCGACCCAAACTCTCGGGAACGTTCTCAAGAAGAGCAGAATGAGAACAACGTTTCCAATGAGAACAAAATAATAACGTTGTCATGGAGAATAAAGTGAGAACAAGAGTCTAGGGAATGCTCTGCTAGAGAACAAACTGAGAGAATTACGATTGTTAATTCTAAGCCAGAGGAAATTTGGATCATTTAAACTTTTATATCGCTTATCATTGGGTTGAACCCTCCATTTATGGAGTAATTTTTAATTTGATGTGCAATAAAAGTTCGTGTCATAGGTCTTTCCTTCTTTTTTGATAAATTTTATTTTTCAAACATTTCAAACTAATGAACGCTACGTGAATAATTTTGTTCTCGCCTCCGTTATTCGCAAAATATTTCAGAGATGATGAGACTTTTGTTTCGTTTAGTTATTTTCCAAAACGCTACGGATACTTTTGTTTCCATTTTGTTCTCTTAGAAATATTTCCGAAAGTAGTGTCGAAAGTTTTTTCTCTTTGAGAACGTTCCACAGTAATTTGTTCTAATGTAATTCCGCTGAGAATGTTTTCGAAAGTTCTGTTCTTATTTTGGTGTTGGTTTTGAAGCGTTGTCGTTAAAAAAACTACGAGAACGACATTTAGTTTTGAACATACCTTTTGTTAGCCTCTTTCGGGTTTTACTGGGTATCAATTACTCTCGCTTTTTACCTGTTCGGGTATAAAAGGGAACCATGACTTATTTCGTAGGAAAGACACGACCAAAACATAACAGCTTATTCCATATAAATATATCAAAAGTGTAATCCCTTATTAGTCGCATTTGGAGGGTATAAATGAAACATATATATGTACCTACAAAAATATTTAAATACATATGTATGTGTATTAATCGTTTCGCCCAACAAATGCCACATACAAATGAACAGTAGCGTAATTGACAACAAAACAAACGCTACAAAAAGTAATTAATTGACAAGGAATGAAAAAAAAAACAATGAAAACAGAAATGCTTATACTTTTTGTCAGCTCCCACCTTTGGATGAGGTTTCGGAATGCTGGCGGCGAAATGAGTAATGCTTTACGTCGCGTGGTGACCGCTACCAAATTCCATTTTTCATAAAAACCCTCGTGAATGTACCTGTGTATGTGGATACGTATAAATGTTATGTCCGTGCTTGCGGGGTCGTGCGCCAAAATATTTTGCATACATTAAATACCGGTTGTGCCCAAGCGCGGTATTTTGCCCGTGTATTTAAAAAAAAAGCGAAATAAAAAAATTCAATATTAAATCGATTTGCGTTTTTGAATTCAATCAATTCGGCGAAGCTTAGTCGCACTTGTGAACCACTTCAATTTTGTTGGATATTCATGGACTGCGATATTTCATCTGAAATAAGTCTTTTGTATACTGGATTCCTGCATTTTTAAATCGCAACCAACTGTACTATAGAGATTCATCGAACCGGATCATTGTTGCCGCAAAAAATTCTTCACGGACATAACATTAATAACCTAATGATTTAAGACGGCAATGGAGCCTATGCCTTTTGACAAATGTTTCAATAAAAAATTAATTTTGGGCGGAACGAAGTTCGCCGGGTCTGATAGTATGTAGTACCTATAAATTATAGAACTACTGAACGTACTTTTATATGAACTTCTAGATTTTATTGTTTAAAAAATATTTTGTTTTGATTTAATTTAATTTTTAAAAATGATTTTTTTTATTCAATTCAATTTCATTTTCTTAGTTTTTTTATTTAGTTTTTATTGTTTGAAAAGAAAAATACTTACATATATTTTTTTATTCAATTTCAATTATTCAAAAACTTATTGCTAAAAATAAAAATATTATTTTTTAATTGAATTTTTAAGTATTTTTTTTTTTTTTTGATACAGTTTTGTTTTGAATTTCTAGCTTTTAATGTTTTAATTTTTTTTTTATTATATTTAATTTTTATAAATGTTTTTATTTTTTTGGCTTCATTTTAATTTTATAAATTTTTTCCGTTTTAAATGTTTATTTAGTTTTTATCTTTTGAAAAGAAAAATATATACATATATTTTTTATTCAAATTTAATTATTAAAAAAAACCGACCGGCGCTGCCTCTATTATTTTGACAATTGTCTTACGAAAGAGTTTTGTCTTTTATAATTCGTAAGTAATATAAACGATGACTTCAGTCGAGTATAGGGGCTATAATTTAATATTATTCCTAAATATTCGCATTCCCACAATTCGCGATCGCAAATGTGAAATACATGACATTCGTACCATCCCTGATAAATACGTCACTCACCCTCAATTTGAAAATCTGCAAATAATTTCTATATTTAGGTTAAAGAAAGTAAAATGAAGATAACCGTAAGAATTCGGTTAATGGGCTAAGTGCCCCACATAGGCTATTTTGCTGACGGTAATAATAAAAAATTTTACGCCAAAACTCATAAAATGTAACACAGATATCACATTGAAGTGGTTTTCTTTCTTTCATTGTTTATAGCTTTTCATATACTTTTGGTAAAGCAGATATCTCCGACGTCACTTCGATAATAACTAACTAATTAGTAGTCGTAAAATCAGATATTGTAACAACCAACGTAACTTAAAAATCATAAAATTTTCAATACAACACCAATTTGTGCCAATTTGTGGTGCGAATAAGAAATGCAGCTAAGTAAAGCAAACATTGTTTTATGAGTCGAACGAGGTCAACAAATTAATTTTTCGACAGCGACAGCTCGCGAATGCTTGGGAATTGCCAAAAAACAGTGTGTAAACAATGGTAATAAAATATGTAATTGCAATAAATTGGAGCAAAATGCACACAGTACACACACATTTTAGCGTTGCTCTCCCTTTTCTTCGTGTTCTCCATCTTCGACTTTTTATACTCAGAATTGAGGGACATTTTTTATGGAAGCAAATAAACTAAGGAAATCATTGACAATGCAGAGAATGTATGTATGAATGCTCTAGAAAGCATTTGTATGTATGTACATATGTATGTGTGTATTGAATATGCTGGTTTTGTAGGAGAAAATGGCAAAGTAAAAACAGTAAGTTACATGCCTGCTGTGGACCCTACCTTGCACTTGACACAATGCAGAGGCGGTTGCGACCAAGCACGGCGACCTTTAGGCCGCGGTTTGGTGTGGGAGAGGTGACGCTTTGTTAAATTTTTTTTTTTGATTGCTTATGGCAGGTTGAACGTTTAATAAAATCCACAAAAGAAATGCCAACGCGTCAGCGAAACGACCAAAAAATACGCTGAAAACAACAAAGAGAAAAAAAACGTAAGATGCACAATGAAAGGTAATGTAATGAAAGCAACGAACAGCGAAAACAATAAAGTGTTGAATGCACGAATGAAGAGATGGAAAACAAAAGCATCTTACCGTTCCATTGGTGATGGCGCGGCAAGGCCGTTGTTGTTACTCTCCGTTTTTTGGGGTAAAATTGGGTTAGGTGAACATTCGTAAGTACATATGTACGAACACGTATATGTATGTATGTACATACAAGATTGCATAAGTAGTCACAGTTGCCACTTAGGTGAAATGTTACAAAAATTGGTAACTTTTATTCACTTTGGTAATTTGGTTACTTCCGATCTTATTTGGTAAAACTCTCAGACTAAATGCCTTAAAAACATTAAAAAGTATCATGGAATATCATAAAATATCAGCGGCAATGCTACATGCACGCAGCTAATTTCTGAAAGAATGAATTTTTTTTTCGACGATACATACAAAATTGTGATTTATGGTAGGCGATATACATACATATATACATTAGACTGCATCACTCCCCATACAAAAAAAAAAATCGGTACTGTTTTTCCACTGTAATTATAAAATATATTATATTCTAAGAACTCCACCACAATATCTCGGGAAAATATTAAGATTTACGTGAGCTGGACCGATTTGAAAATACTTCCAAAAACTTAGTTTTTTATTAATAAAAAAAAAAATTAAAAATTTTTTAAAAAATTTTTTAAAAAATCACCTAAGATGATAAAACAGCTTAAGCTTAAAAAATTTGCATAAAACTAGTATAAAAACAATTTTCAACGGAATCATAATAATGAGATTCATGATGCTGTTTTTGAACTTTTTTCAAAGACAGATTTAGGAAAAACTTAAATAGCTTTACCTTTACCAATTTATACTTATGAGGTATCGTTTGTAAGATGATTTCTCACTCCTTTTATTTTTTTTTGCAAATAAGTTTTCAAGACATTTGTAATTTACCATTATTCAACTGATGCTTTCCATTTCCAGACAACCGGTCAGGTACGAGCATGATTT
>NW_016186596.1:0-4591 GCF_001687245.7 Rhagoletis zephyria | reverse complement strand
TACTTTTGACTGTACTTCGAAGTACGAAGTACAAGAGCGAAAAAAGAAGTACTGTACTTCCGAAAGAAGTACGGTTGGTCACATTAGGTATACCATGACATCATTTAAGCTTCCCCGCCACGGCAAGACGACCAACGTTGAGGAAGCTTCGATAGAGGACAATGTTTTAAAAAGTTTCCCATCATCGGCATACATTAAAATTTTTGAATGTTTTATTATAGAAGAAATATCATTAATGAATATCAGGAACAGAATCGGACCTAGGTGGCTTCCCTGAGGAACTCCTGAAGAAACTTTAATGATGTTGGATGAACAATTATTAACAATAACTCTTTGTTTTCTAACAGAGAGGTAAGATGAGATCCATTGAAGAAGACTGGGCTGAAAGCCGATTAGGTCGAGTTTACGGATGAGTAACGAGTGACATACTTTGTCAAAAGCTTTACTGAAATCGGTGTATATTACGTCGGTATGAGCATTTTCTCTAAAACCGTTTGAGACATGAATTGTAAACTCCAATAAATTAGACATAGTAGATTTTCCTTTAGAAAACCCGTGTTGAGATTGTGTAATTGAAGAAGATATAGAATATGTCAGCTGGTTAACAATAATTGCTTCGAATAATTTGGGGATAGCGGAGAGTCTCGCTATGCCTCGATAGTTTTCTATAGAGGACCTGCTGCCGTTTTTGTGAAGTGGTATTATGAAAGACCCTTCGAGGCTGACGGGAAAACGCCATGTTTAAGTGACAAATTGAATAGAGTTTTTAAAGGCTCGCAGATGTTCTCAGCGCAGTTTTTAAGAAAACAGGTCGGAATATGATCAGGTCCAGGCCTAAATGACGCTTTTAAGGTTTTTAAATAGTGTAAAACTTCATCGGAAGATATTACTGGAATATAAACAGAGTTGATTGGACAAAGCTCGTACGGATAGTCTCCACTTATAGGGAAGTCTACAGAATAATTGGACCTAAAGAACTGAGCAAATATGTTGGCAATGAGTTGGCTGTCGCTAGATACAGTGTTGCGATAATGCATAGCGGACGGAAAACCATGTACCTTACGCTTTGAATTTGCGAAACCATAAAATGATTTAATGTTAATTAAATTCTTCTTAATTTTACATAAATATGAATTATAACATTTCTTATTTAATGAAAAGTAGCTATGCCGCAAAACTGAGTACCTTAGGTAGTCACTGTGTAAGCCCGTTCTTTTATACAGTTTAAAAGAGTGCGACTTTTTATTTTTCAATTTTTTAAGCTATTTAGTGAACCATAATTGTATTGGTTCTTCATGAACAATATTACGTTTTGGCACATACTTTCGAAACAAATTGAAAACAGTATCATTAAAGTGCTCAATGCTACGCTCCACGTCATCTCTATATATTGGCCAAGAAAGCTTTGAAAGTTCTTTGTTAATTTTCCTGAAATTTGCTTTCGCAAAAATATATCTAGTACTTGAACTTGGCTTATTATTATGTATTCATTTATGATTTCCTAGCTTAACTCAAGAGCAGGATGGTATGCATCTTCCGGCAAAACTAGGGGATCACACCGATTAATAGAGGCCTTCGGAACATCATCAACGTAAACGAGATCCAAGACCTTTCCAAACTTATTTGGACATATATTTATTTGTTTGAGGCAAAGTTCAGCCATTTCCTCCAGAAATACATTGTAACTATCTCTAGATGAAACTGGTACAACATCGGTGTCAATGATGTTCCATGCAGGGTTCGTATTCGCACACACATGCGCAGCACATCCTAACATTTTACGCTCACACACGTGTGCTGTGCATATAAAAAATTAAAAACTTGCTCACATCACATGTGTGTGCCGTTTGGTAAAAAGCACGGGCACATGTGTGTACTTTATTTTTATCAATATAAAGCACACGCACATGTGTGTGCTTTGCGTAGACAAACTTATACACTTCGAATTATAACTCAAATCTTAAATTAATTTTTTAATATGTTTTCTGTCATATAAAAAGAAACAACATCTCACTTTTTATTGAATTGTCTTTCAAAAAATAACGTTTAATAAACAAACTCTTTTAAGAATATATTATGTGCATGTGCATGGGCTGAAATTTGTACAAAAATCGGCTCACACACATGTGCATGTGCTTAATAACAAACAGCACACACTTTTCTGTGAGTAAGGTTTGTTTTCCACTTATGCACACACATGTGTATGAGCAGTGAGTGCAAGTTGAATGTGTTTCTGGCGTGTGTGTGAGCAGAGCATGTGTGTGCAAATACGAACCCTGGTTCCATGAAATGTGTGGCAGATTTAAATCGCCCAAAACAATCATAGAATCGGATGCCGTAAGCATTGCATTTACGGTCTCAAGTAAAGAAACTAGCTGCATATATACTGATACGGCAGAATTAGGAGGGATGTAGCAAAGAGCTAAATAAATATAAGTCTTTCCAGCCTGTACACGTATACATTTCAATTCGGTATATTCAATGACAGGAAGACTAACTTCCTCGGATGGTATCGATGAATGCACCGCAAACGTCAAGCTGTGAAGTTCTACTTATATCGTGCCTTGATAGGTCTTTGTATTTTGCAAAGTTTATTGTGCTAATTTCTTCTTTTCGATATTTTGTACTTCTGGAGGGAGATTCTGTAACCAGTTACAGAATCTCTCCTGGTCCTGTTTAAACCATTAAAGTCATCGGGGACCAATGGCATCATGCCTGCGCAGCTGCAAAGGGCTCTGAAGGTGACGTGCAATTGGTTGGATCCTATTTATGCGAACAGCGTGAGGACCGGGTACATCCCCATGGCTTGAAGGGTAGTCAGTGTTGCGTTCATCCCGAAGGCCGGAAAAGGCTNTATTTATGCGAACAGCGTGAGGACCGGGTACATCCCCATGGCTTGAAGGGTAGTCAGTGTTGCGTTCATCCCGAAGGCCGGAAAAGGCTGTCATGTTTCCCCTAGGGATTTTAGGCCTATCAGTCTCTTCGGGTTTGATAAAAACGCTAGAGAGACCTGTACCTGTACATAAGAAACGTGATTCCTCGTGACTGTCAGTCAAGGGGTTATATATGCTTATTGCAAGAAAAGGTCGGTGAATACCGCCCTGCACACATTGGTAAAGTGGTCAGAGGAAGCCTTCACGCATGAAGATTGTGCAGTTGGAGCCTTCTTCGATATCGAGAGGGCCTTCAACAATGCCACTCAAGAGGCAGTAGTCAAGTATATTCATAATCTGGGGGTTGAAACCAACCTAATAAGCTTACTTCGTGACAGAGCTGTCGCGGCGTAGTGGGGGAGAGTCTGCACTTAGGACAGAGTCAATAGGAGCACTCCACAAAGTGGTGTTCTCTCTCCCCTGCTCTGGATTGCGGTTGTAAACGACCTTGTAGTGGAACTGGAAAAAGTGAGCTGTCGGGTGATCGCCTATGTAGATGATGTGGAACTTTTGGTTAAGGGACGATTTATATACACCGTTTTTGATCTGGCTCAAGGTTACCTGAACTAGGTAGGCGAACAACGGCGGCTGCTATCAGTAAAAGGTGGGGTCTCTCGCCCAAATTAATTAGCTCTAGGAAACCAGATTTAAGCCTATATTGTTTCAAGGAGCCCTTGTCTGGTGGAACCCACTAGAAAGGGCTACACTTTTAAAACAGGAATTAGCGGAGCATTGGGAACCACACCTTCACTGGCGCTTAACATACGTATGTTGAACACGGCGCCGGCGGGAATTGCAGACAGAATTGTAGCAGCGCGAACTGCTATTAGGCTAAGGGAAACCGGGTCCTTTTGTTACATAAAAAAGGAAAAGAAGACGTTTCTCTGCACACGTTACCTCTCAAGGGCTAGTGATGGCGGTTCTGATATGCCATTGTGCGATTGGTATTCATGCGGTGAAACTACGAATCTNGTATGCCATTGTGCGATTGGTTTTCATGCGGTGAGACTACGAGTTTCGGCTAATTCTTTTGTATCAGCTGTCAAGAGGAATATGAAGTGGAATCATCTCCATACTTTCTTTTGGACTGTCCAACCTTCGCGAGGCTAATATGGAAGCATTTTGGCTCGCGCTTCTGAACAAACACTGAGCTCTCAGGGATCAAAATTAGCCGCATTCGAAATTTCGTAACCTGCTCGNAGCTCTCAGGGATCAAAATTAGCCGCATTCGAAATTTCGTAATCGGCTCGCGGCGTTAACTTAATTTAACCTAACCTGTCCTTCTTTGAGCTACGAAATAGTCGGTCACACTGGGTATACCTCACAGTGTGGGGTGCACCGTGGCAACATGAACTAAGAGGGAAGCCCAGTATTGCATCCTTCTGCGGCACTTCTTGACGCTTCAAGATGAAGAGAGCAATGCGGGGATTACCGCACCAACACTACCCAAGCCAAGTTGTGAAGGCCACCGTGCCGATGGATGAATGGCCAGCGGGTAGTAAAATGTGGCTGGTCGCGAACGGTCCCCTCCGATGCCCGGGCAAGGTCGGTTGTAGAAGTGCCNGAGAGCAATGCGGGGATTACCGCACCAACACTACCCAAGCCAAGTTGTGAAGGCCACCGTGCCGATGGATGAATGGCCAGCGGGTAGTAAAATG
>NW_016186595.1:3285-4591 GCF_001687245.7 Rhagoletis zephyria | reverse complement strand
ACAAAAATACCAAGACTACTTCAGTGACAGGTGACCGAGAAAAACTTTAATCATCACATGACAGCCGAACAATGCTGCCCTCTGTTGGCTAAATTTTGTTACAATTTGATTGATGTGGCCTTGCAATTACCTACAGGGTTGCCTGGTTTTAAATTTAATTCATGAAACAGTTCAAACAAAATAGCACGCTATCTCTATTTTAAAATGATTTTTTTTTTTTTTAATTTAAAGTTACTTTTAAAATTGATTTCATTTGTGCAATTTACCTCCGATTTCATAATAAAATTAAATCAGGTTTTAAAATTTACAGAATGCTTTATTTTGCTGATCGATTTCATAAAGCCACTTTAGAGATAAAGGTGGTGTTTATGACAATCAGCTGATGCAATTTTGCCGAGATCAGCATTGTAAACCTTGTTCTTTTCATTTAAATGAACCTTTCGTTATTATTCAATTGCCATTGTATTATGAAAACATTTCTTGTTTAAAGTACTTCTTAATGACACTTTAACTAAAAGGAAACTTTTGCAAAAGGAACTTTAAGTGTTTCATTATGAAATTGGCCACACTTTTCTACTAGAGTATTAAAATTGATTAAACTAAAACTATGACAACTATAAAAAATAACAACATTCAACATGCTTCGAGTTCATTCAACGAACTGTAGAAGAATTTTGACATTATTTATATCATTTTTTAATTTTTAGTAAGNTCGACTTTTTCACTCTCTTGCTCTTACGTGATTTTGTGTCTTTCGTTCATGGTATCGGCTCAGTTAGGAAATTTCGATATTTAAGAAAGTATCGATATCATGAATCGATTTAATTCATTGCAAGTAAAATCGATATGGCGATATATCGGGCTGAACAATATCGATATCGGAAAAATCGATGTTAAAAATCCTACTCTCAATTGAATAGAATAATAAATCTGCCTGTCAACTCACCTAATTGTGTTATTTCCATCTTGTATATTTACTGAGGATTAAAACGGCATGCCGGTCGACTCAAGCGGTTTGTCAAACTTNTGTTGCTAACTGGTTACAGAATCTCCCCCTAAAAGGCTTCTTCATCCGTAAAAGCATTTTTCTTTAACCTTGGATCAACTAAGATTAAAACTGATCAAATAATATTTCTGTGTTGCGATAAGTTCAAGTGTTTTCGCCGATATCATATAATTAGTAATTAAAGTTTTTTCTAAATGCATATAATGGCGAAGGTTTAATGTAAAGAATCGGTATCGGGTACCGAAAAGGAAGTATTGGGTACCGAAATCTTTTTTAAGTATTGGGTACCGAAAATTCAGC
>NW_016186595.1:0-3238 GCF_001687245.7 Rhagoletis zephyria | reverse complement strand
ATATTTAAGAAAGTATCGATATCATGAATCGATTTAATTCATTGCAAGTAAAATCGATATGGCGATATATCGGGCTGAACAATATCGATATCGGAAAATCGATGTTGAGAATCCTTCTCCCAATTGAATAGAATATAAGCCATAGTTATGAACTCAACTAATTGTGTTATTTCCATCTTGTATATTTCTGAGGATTAAAACGGCATGCTGGTCGACTCAAGCGGTTTGTCAAACCTAAGAGCTAAATAAATCACACAAGCTGTTGATTAAACCTACAATAGTATTTTTCAATACACTTCTTTGTAGATGAAAAATAAATAAAAACTTAAATATCGATATTGCGGGTAAAGTATCGACGTCTTCGATATATCGACCTTGGAATATCGATTCAAAAAATCTATTATCGTGCGATGAAATATCGATATTCAGAAAAATCGATACGATANAATAGTATTTTTCCATACACTTCTTTGTAGATGAAAAATAAATAAAAACCCTCATTGCAAGAATCGTATCGAATGTAAGTCGTTTTTCGAGAGTCGAATCGTATTGAAAATTTCACGTCATTGCCTAAAATTTCCACTCGACTAGTGTATTAAAACGGAAANCAAGGTGTTATCGGTTGGCAACTTCTCGCTCTAATTCCGCAATATTGACTGCCTTAGGCGAAACAGTGTTACTTTTTTAACAATTCTTTGCCTAATAATATAGTTGAATTTTTTTATTTTTTCTCNTAAATTATACATACATATGTTAATCCTAAATCCTGTTTTGTTTGTATAACTTGTGATTGTTTTTGAACTTTCGAAAAATATAAGTATTTTAGATAAGCAGTTACTTAATTTTGAATGATTATAACTTTTGTAAGATAATATTTATTTCACTATGATCCTGTAAAAACAAAGCCACCTAACTGATTTAGCGCTATCGATAGTTTTTTTTTTCGAGACTATCGTGAATATTGAGTTTTTCTGAAAACTATCAAAACTATCGATGGTGTGACTATCGATAGTTTGACACCTCTACTAGCTACAGTGCCTTTTACAAAAATTATAAAAAGTTCTTATAAAAGGAAACGAATAGTTTTATTCTACCATCAAAGCTATATCATACAAGTTTGCTATTGTATTTCTATTGCCCGAATAGTAAAACATTTACGCATCATCACCCTTGGTAGCGCGTGTGTAGATCACCTGGGAATGGTGCTGAACGACTTGTCTGATCAGACCTGCGACGACAAACAAAAAAGTAAATAACTTGAATGAAAAATTAAAGTGCATTACTTGCCTTTATCACGTAATTCCACCAGCGCCCTTTTGGCGAGAGAGCCACGAATCTTCAAACGTTCCGATACCACTGAAGGCGTGATAAGCTTGTATTGTGGCACCTCCTTGTAAAGTTTTTCATAAGTGGCTTTGTCAAACAAAATTTGATTGTTTAACTTGTCCCTGACTTTTCCTTTTGACCACTTCTTCTTCTTGGCTTTTCCGCCACCGCTACCCTCCTTCTTCTTCTGTGTCTTTTGTGGCTGTTTAGCCGACGATTTCGCGTCCTTCTTTGGTGGCTGTAAATTTTAAAAATTCCTTTGTAAATATTTACTGGGATTGGAAGTTTTGTAGCCAGCAAGTTTTGTTTCCATTACACCCTTTCACGTCACCGCTAGCACCAACAGCCAGACCATGTGCATTTGACAGCCATGTTAAATGTTTGTGAAAAATTAATGTAAACGACTTATTTAGAACGTTATTATGTAAAACTCTTTATTAAACATAGAGGCGTTAATTGACTTTGACATTATCGTATATTTTACAAGTAGAAACAAAACTTTTTGGCCGAAAATTGCAGCAAACGACTCACCATCGTGAGAAACCAAAAGCAAAAAGATGGTGGCCGGATATTGGCAGTGCTGCCACAACACAAATGCTATTATTTGACAGTAGTACAGCCCATTCACAGTAGGAATAGATAAATTGGCACAGAGGTGTTATATACCCATTTCCATAATTCCAATGTTTGAAATAAAATTCTCTCCTAAAAAATGCATATTGTTTTCGATCTATATTTACGTTCTTTGGGGTTTTTGGTAATATGAATTCGCCTTGTTTATAACACACACAAATCTAAATTCGCCAGTAACAACACCTTGCCTTTGTTTCTTTTATTTTCGAGCAGATAATAATCAGGAATTTAGAGAATTACGCTCACAGAGAGCGAAATAAAGAAACAGTGAAGAAACGCTAAACTAACAGAAACTAGCAAGTAAACAGCTGATCGATGTACTTGACTACTGAAAATATTTGGCTCGAATATTTGTTTATCCATTTTGACAGCTGCTAGTTTCTGCTAGAAAAATTTTACAAGCAAAAATTAGCAGGAGAGCCAAAAAATAAGAGCATAAGAACGAGAGAGAGTTGATAGTTTCTGCTAGTTTTTTGAGATCGGAAACGCTTTCCAACAGAAATAAGTGATAATTTGTGATAATTATCTGTTTAGAAACAAAGCTCTCTGTAAATTCGCATTGGCTGATGGCGCAATCTTTTTTATCATTATTGAGAGTTGTGTTCAAGGCGAATTTATACAAGGTGGTGTTACTGGCGAATTTAGAATTTCGTCGCGGTCCTTCTGAATGGCAAAATGATGTATTTGTTGTAAACAAGGCGAATTCATATTACAACAAACACACCATTTTGTCATTCAGAAGGAAAATTCGGCGAAATTCGCCAGTAAACGCCACCTTGTATAAATTCGCCTTGTGCGAAGCTGAGGCAATTTTGTCTCAATTTCGCGAAATTCAATTGTGAATACACTGCAAAAAAGAACAGGCATGACATAAGAATGTCTAAACGTCAGCAAATACAATAAAACGTCACCTTAAAACAAAATTCCCGATAAAATTGCTTTGATAACCCGATTTAAGTTAAATTAAAAGTTTAATTTTAGTTTAAAATAATACTACTAACGTTAGTCAAATTGTGAAATTGTGAAATAATGGGAAATATAGCGACAGAATATATATAAAGAAGATATTGAAACGTACACAAGTTTTGCAGCTACATTTGAGAGAGACTTGAAGGAAGAGAGCTACCGGGAGAGGAGCATAGATCAAGAATAAAAAACTAACTTGGGGTAATTTTTGTGAATAAACGCCAGCACTAGCGTACAGGCTTCAATAACTAAAAACATGTACGAAAACAATCCAAGTATTTTAGAAAAATGCATAATTATTTGTTTTCTGTAA
>NW_016186594.1:0-4591 GCF_001687245.7 Rhagoletis zephyria | reverse complement strand
TTCGCCATGCTTTAAAAGTGAATCTTCGAATGGCCTCATTGACCGAGTCGCCATTTAGGAGCGGAAAATTAAATACAGTGAAATTTCTGAGGTTGTCATTGTGGCTTTGGGTAGATTGCGGCCAGATGGCAGCTGATAAAAATCGAAAGGTGACTCTGCTGCTGCTGCTGCAGCTGCTGATACTGTGTAAGCCGCTAACCTAACTGTCAGCGCTCGCCGGCTGAATGGTGATATTGAAACTTAGGCTGAGATTGGAGACAAGCAGCAAATCGCACCACGAATTCTCTTGCCGGGCTTAGTTTTTCTCATCGCTAATAATTAATGTGATTTCAATGCATCGCATGCATAATGCAATGAGTGTTTAGTTAAGCCTATGAGTTTGAGCGGTGCGGGGGTAGGGCAGAGGAATGGGTTGAAAATTGTTAAATATTTGTATGGGGGCAAAAATGCATAAAAGGATCTTTGGCATTGGGGTTGAGCGAAAGCATTCAGGCGATATGGCGTTCTCGATAAGGCATTGTGATGAGTTCAATGTGGCCTAGGGGAATAGTTTTGCATTAGAAAGCTATTAGTATTTAGTGTGGAGATAATACAAGCAATAAAGATATTTGCTTGTTTGTGCAATAAATTTGTAAAAAGTAAAAAAAAAAACCGAATGAGGTTACTTTTGCATTAATTTGTCGAACAATAATTTTAAACAGTAAGAATTTTTTTTTGTTTAACATAAGTAAACTGCGCTTAATTGTATAGATATATAAAAACCGGAATCTTTTTTTGATGAAAAAAGGCAATGTGTACTTTTCGTATTTAGATTTTTGTGCGACTTTTAAAAACCCAACACGAAAAATATACTTCAAACATTTTTCTACTGGAATTAAAAGTGTGGATTTATAGAAGAAAATAATTAGTTTAAACATAGAAAACATATATTCCTTTTTACTCTAGTCGCATTAATTTAAAAGCTCTCTTTAGAAGATCGATCGTTTACCGCCAGACAACATATTTGTTTTAAATTTTCTGTGGGCTTTTACGCACATTGTATAAAGATTTTTTCTGAACATTTTTTAGAACATTTTAACCCTCTAGTGACCTCCCTGCCTTTTATTCAGAAATTCCAAAAAAGGATCAAAGCGACCCTTTAATGAGAGAGGAGCTAATGGTTTAAAACCTTCTACGAAATTATACCTCGTAAAATCTTCCACTGCGTATTCAAACTACATATTATTTCCCTCCAATATGACTTTTAACCCTTTCTCACTTATTCTAAAAACACTCAGATGAAAAATTGCAAACCTAATATGGCCATAAACACAAAATTTGACTTGAGAATGCGAAACGCCCTTTCATGCCGAGTTGGAATCGTTCCGCTCGCAAAAATGCTGTTGCCCATGCCTTTGAGATATCTTATCTCTGGGCGGAAAATATTATAAATTTTTGGAAAGTGGGCGTAGCACTGGCTACATATGTGTGTGTTTTTCAGTCAACGTACCGTCAATTTGTTCCAAATTCGGTAAAATAACGCTACTTCAAACATAAAAGCTAGACGTTGAAAATTTTTGACATCGGGCTGAAATTACGCCAACTTTTTATGCAACGGTAAATTTCAGAAATGCTGAAACCTTGCTATTTCGAAATTTAAGGACGCTTATTTAATCAAAATTGATACTCGTTAAAATACGTGTTTTGCAAAAATGTAAAATTTATTGCAGATTACGAAAGAATTAAAATACTCATACAGAAAAAATTTTTGTTCGGGAAAATTTCTGTTTACAGTGAAACATTTATTTATTTTTTACAAGTTACAATATATAAAGAAGCGGGATAACCCGACCACGCATGCCAAATGGTAACTTTCGCGTTTCACTGCAAACTCGCATTTAATAAGCTGTTCAAAAACATTCATAATATGTTCATATTAAAATACTATTTTCGAAAATGAACAACATACATTTTATTGCAGTGCCGGTAACTGTACTTAGCAAGTTTTCTGTGCCATGCGGTTTTTTAAAGTTGATACCCTTACTTATTTGGTGCATAAAACATTTTATAATAACAGAATCTTTACGGATCAGCAAAGTGTTCTGAAAGTGCCCTTAAACTTTTTTTTGTTAGGAGAATTTTTATTATGCTCCATATTGCCCAAATTTTAAAAAGTTTTAAAATGAATACCTCATCTAAAATCGGCTGTATTGTAGAGGTCGGAAAACGGTTTTTATTTATATATTTATTTACTTATTTTTTTAAATTTATTTCATTTGAATGATATGTCAAAATTGCATATAGGCACATACATGTGGGATTTATTTATATCCCTTGAATGTTTATATTGACATTAAATTTTCTTACAAAGTTAATTTTTAAATTATTAAAAACTATAAATTTAAGTTTAACGTCGTCGTTCGCACAGTTTTCTTTTACAACTAACTCGCGCGTTGTCTGTCGTCGTATCGTCCGTTTTATTTAAAAAGTACTCGTTCAGTTCGTTCGGTTATCGTCAAATGTGGGCTGCCGCGCAGGGTCGCATTTTATCCCACATACATATATATCTTAAAGAGAATCATGATTGACGTAGGTTGTCATTAAAAAAAGTTCCTGCATATAACATTGTGTTCTTTTTGTTTTCAAAAGGTATGTGAATTTGAAACATTTCCTTGAGGTCCTTCCTTTAAAATCCATATATGTCATTACGGAACGTTACGTAAAGTAAATATATTGCTGAAGAAATGCTCTCTGAAATGAGACTGGGTTTGAATGTGTACAAAAATTTTGGAAACAACTAAAAGTATTACACCTTTTCCAGTGAAAACGTACCAAGGGGAAAAGATATTATTTTGTAAGTAGTTTCGGTCTTGGGGAGCAAACGAGTTAAACATTATTTATTAACTTCTGTGTATAACCATTGTTGGCAGCCCAAAAAGTTCAAAGTTTGTGAAGTTATTAAATGCCTAGGCTTTCAACAAACTCTAGCTTAAATTTGGTAATAAAATTTCAAAACTAAGTCACCTGGCCAAATTTTTAACAACTTTCCAATTCAATGGCGTCTCTTGCAGAATTCTCATTTGATTTCAATTTTTTTACTGAACACAAAAAGCTTTGCGGCTCAGCTAACGTATAAGAATGCTAATTCTGCGTGAAAGTATAGGCCAAGTAAAAGTTTCTGCAGTTCAAGCAATCAGCTAGCTACTAAAGTAATTCAATCACGCACAATTCAATGGAAAACCTCAGAAAAAAGAGACGATCACCAACTACCCGTTCGTTCGCAAGGCAGATAAAACCAGCAGAAAAGTTGCAAGAGGGTAATAGCACAAATACCAAATATCTGCTGAAATAGCTATGCATTAATTTGCATAATTTTTGGTAATTGAAAAAAACAAACTTTCTACTTATCGACTTTACTTGAAATATAAAATAGAAAACAAAATGGAATGCAGTAAAATAAAATTAAATTAAATAAAACAGAAAAGTGTGGCAGGCAAGCAAAGGAAAATAAAAATTTTAAAATGTGCGAGTAAACAAAGAAATGCAAAAAATAGGTAGTAAATCAAAACATTTGTTAGAAAATAAAAGTTGAAAGAAAAAGTTAAAAGCAGCATTTGAAATAATTGGAATAGTCGTGAATGAAAGTGACAAACATGCAACATAAAATTGAGACGGTCACCGAGCAAATTGCCTTGTATTTGTGGCTATGCATACCTATAAACATGTGTGTGTGTGTGGCTAGCATGCTAGCAAGGAGAGTGCATTGTGGCATATGGCTTAATGGTGACACATTCCAATGGCTGGCACGCAATGCAGCAAGGCACTCAAACCCACACACCTGCACTCACATTGGGATAGGACTGCGATAGTACGCTTGAAATATGAAATTCGGTGCGACAATGAGTAAAACTATTTGCTACCACATAAAATTGTGGCATGCCACTGCTGGTATGGCCTTTGAAAGCTGCGCACAAAATTGGGCGCAAAGTGACCAAGTAAGCAAAAAAAAAGAGAGTAAAAGACTAAAAACAAACGCATACAATAAGAAGCAGGGAAAATAAGATAATAACTGTGGTGCGAAAAAATGTGCCACTTGTGCGGACAGTGGCAACAAGTTGCCAGCACATTCACTAAAATAAAATACACAGCGAGAGCATACACCTACATACATACCTAAACGCACATGTAGTAGATATGTGTATGTGTAAGTATAAAACTATTTACAGCTCAAGGAAAAGTAAAAAGAATAATGATAATAAATAAAACTAAGTAAGGTAAAAAAAAACAAAAACAACAAAGACGCTTACCTCGTTGACACGCCAAATTTGTGACTGGTCTGCTGGCAGCATCAACATTGAACGGTGTGTGGCATTCACTGCCGCCTAATAAGGTGACGCGAAAATATTACTTGCGAGCCAGCAACAAACAGACAGCTATAGCACATGTGTCGATAGCGCGCGATAAGTCAGCGTAGAATGGCTTGCTGCTTTTACTTGCGGCACAACACACTGCGCTGCGCCCCGCTCCAAACAGCAAACCAACCTTGCCACTAGCCATACTTGCGACTGCGTTTGCGCAGAACTTTCTTATCGCGCTCTAGCTGCTTGCTGCC
>NW_016186592.1:0-4592 GCF_001687245.7 Rhagoletis zephyria | reverse complement strand
CCCAGCCGGTAAAGTGCACCAAAAGCCAAAGGCCGCCAACGCAGCTGATCAGCGGCAGATGAAGGCATGGAGAAAAGAGACGTGCATGTGTGTGTGTGTTAGGGCGGGTCATTGTTTTTTTTTGTTTACTATTTGCTTATAGCATAGGAGGATTCTACGTGTAATTCTAAGAAAATTCGCCGAACAAACCGTGGGTCTAAAATAAATTTGAAGCTTGCCAAGCTGCGAAAATAGGTTTCGAAGAAAATGTGAAAAGTTTCACTGTAGCGCCCTCTGGCGGAAATTTTTGGAAAAATATAAGTGCAGAAATGGTATTCTCATGCAAAAAAAAAACTCTTTACGACTGCACAGCAAAATGCTAAAAAACCTTTTTTCGCAAACTCCAAATTGATTTTAGAGCCATGGTTTCTTCGGTAAATTTGCTTAGAATTACACGTAGAATCCATCTGTGGTCTGCGCTCACAGTCGAAAACATCTTTCATAGAAATTGACCCGCCCTAGTGTGTGTAGCCGTGAATGCGTGCGTTGCTAGCCACGCTGCTTGCGCCATTTATCAGCCAGTACGCGCGCAGCTTACCGCACCTCTCCTCGTCTCTAATTTTAGCTGCGGCAACTACTTTGCCGGATGCATTGCGGCACTTTGGAGGTCCAACAGGCAGTCAGCCAGCAAGCCAGCAAGGCAGCTAGTACTAGCGGCTGTGCACCTAAATGCTTTTATTTGTATTTTTTTTTTTTTTGGTTGTCTATGATCGCAAGCGCACACTAATGGATGCATATTTTTGTCTCTCCATTTTTGTTGTTGTAAAAATTAAAAATTGCATGCGTTTGGTTTTATATTTTTTCAATTTTCAGATTTATTATCTAGGCTGAGTGCATTTACGCGGCGTATAGAATGCGCACATTTTTAGGGCGCTAGTGGGAAAGTAAAAAGGTACAACAACAACAACAATAACAATGGGAAAACAAGGAAATAAGTAGAAAATTTTGATTTTTGAATGTGAAATAGGAAAATGTGCATGCGACATAAATAAATAAACGCGGGTGAAGCGCGTTCAAGTCCTGAGTAGCCGACGCTTTGGAGCGCGTTGCTGGGGTAGTAGAGGAATTCACGCAGACCGCGCGCTGGAATGTACTAGTGTCGGGTGTTAAAAGGTTCACATGTTAAATCTGGCACACGCCACGACAGCAGCAACAACAACGAAAACAATCAAGCATTTTAACGCATTGACACTGCTAACCAACAATTACGCGCTTCAAAAACACATACATATGTATGTTTGTATGTAAGTAATGGAACAGGAATCGATCAGCTGTCGCAGCACTACTAACGGCATTTAGCGGCCTGCGCGGGAGCTCTATCTGTGTACCTAGTAATGGGCGAGTGTAGCCGGTGGCAATACATTTTGAAGATCGCACATGTGGTACCCATGTAGTCGCATCTTGTTCCCTAGCTCCAGCTTCAGCTTCAACAGTAGGCTAATTGGGTTTATTAGTCGCTTTAGATTGGTATGTGGCAGATGATTTGTTTGAAACGTCAATCGATTCATGTCGCCTGTCAATCCCCAACACACACATCAATACATACATACATACATACTACATTTACAAAATAATATGTGTTCAAAAAATGTATAAATAAAAAGTATAAAAACGAAAATAAATAAGACTCAAAAATTATGAAAATATTACGAAATGAACCGCAGGAATGTGCCATCGATAGAAGAAATGAAATGAAATGAAATAAAAAAAATCCATTAAAATAATTTTTGAAGAACTAACTACAGTACTTAGTTTGAATAAATTTATTTTCCTATTCACATATTCGGAAGCACCCTTCAAAGTAAATAGTCCAACTGTTGGTAGCCACAAGGGTGGCTGCATGCTTAACCCGTTAATCCTAACTCAGAACACTTCCTCGCACACTCCTATTTTTCCTCGATACTACTGGAATACTACTGTGTCCCGGAGCCAAAAAGAAATTGATATATGTATTGACTATAAGCTACTGAAGATATTGTGGCGATATTATTTAACGCACATCGAGTTAGTCGTTACCGACTGCTTGATTGTCTACAACGAAACTGAGGGTTGTTGGATCTTTCATGGTTACCAGCGTCGCTGCCATATTAACTGCCTGGAACACGCTGCAGAAATCTGGTAGTAGTCTATAGACAAGATAATGTCTGAAGGAAGACGCCAGATATTGTACCATAGTTCAATTTGGAACCATCGTTATGAACGATATCGAGTGGATACCGAAGTTTCCGTCAAAGACAACTAGGTCTGACAGCGCTCTTAGCTGGGTGGAATGTCCAACAGTGTCTCCAATGTTGCGTAAGTGAGTATAGGTCCATCAACATCCTTTCTAATCATACTCATGCAGGTGTAGAGCGGATTTGGCGATTTCCTTCCCCCTTCTTCGCCCTTCAATATTCCTTTTCCAGGAAAGTGAAACGCTTGTTCAATTCCCTCCACAACTTAGGGCAAACCTGCGTCAGCTGATCTACTTTTGCGGCGAAATGTGTTGGACAAAGCTGAATTTCTCGGAAGTAAGGCAACTCGTGTTGTGTGGGATGAAAAGTCTCTTTTTCTCCTTGCGACTGATGGATTAAAATATTTTGCCGTCTTTTCTACTTTAAGGATGAAGACTATAGATAATTGTCCCTGCAAATTGGGATTATCCAAGAAGTATTCTGGCTATTGTTTTGGAGCATAGTTCGCTTCCAGGTATGTACAGGGCGGAAATACCTGGTAGTACCTTGGTACCTTGCCATCTGTGACGATTTTATCGTTTATATAGCCTCGCGTATTTGTGATAGGGATTGCTACTTTAAGGTTGACTTTCTCTTCCAGGAAGTGTATATACATACCTAAACATAAATATGTTGTTCTAAGAGTTCAAAACTACTTTCCGTGTGCCCTCCTCCAGGCAGGAAGCTGGAAGAATAGGTTCCTTATAAAAATATCTTCCCAATTTCGTGGCTTCTGAGGTTTATTCCAAGTCTCAACAAAATTTGGACCACAATATTATTTTTCTGGTCTTCTTAGTCTTCTTGAAGTCAATGAAACTGCAACGGTGTGTATCTTGAATTCTTGGTAAACTTCCCTCTAGTAAAAGCTTTCCTACCTAGTGGTCTGAGTAACATTGATTCCGCCGTCCACTTTTCGCGTTACTTGAGAGCTTTGTTCTCGAGGAAAAGCTGTTATATAAGATTCGTGAAGGAAGCCCGTGAGGCGATAAGCTCACAAGCAGACGGCGGAGTACCTATTGCCGTGGCCAAACTGTTATCGATTTCAAATGGGGTCTGATTTTAGACGCCTTTTCCAACACATAATACACACATAATATCCCGCAGTTGGCCGATTCGTTCGCGGAAGCATTTTACGTCTTCTCCTCGCAAAACCGTTCATACTTCGGCATAATATCGGCAAAGTTTGTCTGTAAAACCTTTTTCATAAATTTTAGCGGGTATCGAGGCGACGTCTTTCTTTCGGCTGAATCACGATATGAGATGACTCATCTGTAGGGCGTCCGGGCAATTGTCGCATTTTTCGTCCGAAGAGTGAATCAGTTGATAGATACTGAGGTCTTTGGGGGTCCATCCGGCGCTACTAGAGTTACACCTTTATTGACTCGTCAAGAGTTTTGCATCATTATCCAAGGCGGGGCGGATACCTTAATGATCTGGTCAACAATACCTCGTCTCTCCGGAGACTGAAATTAATGGCCTATGTATCCTGTCAGTGAAACTTTAAAATGCATGGCAGAACTAATATCGCACTGTTGTAGTAAAACAATCTGAGGTTTATGGAAAATCAGCTTTGCCCGAAACCAGAATAGTGTTCATAGCGGGTATACGGAAAGATGTAACTAAATGTATCGTATATTTCCGTCGGATTTTTTAGTACCGGACTCTGCATTTTGGTATCCATCGTCCTCAAGGCTTACCAGTGATTTTAATAACTCCATTTTTAAGAAGTATTCTAAGAAACTATTTTTAACAATATTCATTATTTGTCTGAATTGAAAATCCCAAAAAAAAACATCTCTGCAAATATTAGCTCAAATGCCAGACCAATGATTCAGCTTGCCGCAACTTACTAAAAAGAAGTGCCGCTTATTAAATTCATGAGCATTTATGTAAACATCAAACAAAATGTAAACAGATTCGCTTTTTTCTTTTCTTGTTTGTATTTGGTCTTTGTCATATAAACGTTACCCCGTTCTTTCGGGGCTTCCTAAGAGACTACCGCCAAAAATGTCAAAGTGTCAACAGCCAAGTGCTGTCCAGCCGAGACGACAAATACCGAATTAAACAAATATGCACGAAAATACCAATACTATCTACCAATTATTCATACCTTGGTCGAGCAAGTATTTATTGTTTTTAAGTTTTTTGTTGCTTTATGTACTTCTAAAGAAGCCGAAAATGATGTGAAGAGCATGCGAGCAAACATGGCTATTACCACAATGGCCAAACTACAAAGTAAAGGCCATTCGAGTTGTAAGATTGAAGTGGTATTGGGGGAAAAGAAGTCTTTAAAAGTGTTTGCACAAGAAAATTCCGAATAAAAAATTAAGCCAGTGCGCG
>NW_016186591.1:0-4592 GCF_001687245.7 Rhagoletis zephyria | reverse complement strand
GTTTTTAATGGCCTAACGAGTCCAATATTGCACCTGTTGGCAAGAGTTTTACTCCTCCGTTAGGCATGTACACAAAATGGGCTGATATTGTTGGGTTTTTATGCGGATTGTGGCATTTCGTTCATTGATGTGGGCGAATTTGTAGTAACAGTGCCGGAGTCTCCGCCAAACCACAAATCCTACACCATGGCAACTGTTATAGATGTCCCACGCTGGAATTTTTGCAGTCATTTCCTGAACTGTAGTAATGTTGGCCTGGTAGCTAGCTACAACATCAAGCAGTTGTGTAGAAGCACCTTCCTTATAGTGGATCCAGACATTACAGGTATGTACATATCCGAAAATCGTAGTCTGAGAGGCAATTATCCGACACTTCTGAGACTTTTCACTTTTATGATGTGTTTACGTGACGGGTCCTACGTGCTCCAAACAGACGATCCCTTGCAGCCGCACTTACTGGTTAACAGACGCTGTGGATCCCACTGAGCGCTTAAATTAAATAAATCGAAGTATCGACTATATTCTTTTACCCTCCAAAGCTGTGTCACTGCTACTGATTATATAGTACTACAACCGCTTGTTGGTTGGACCGAGACCAACAGCCTTTACAAATTGTTTCCCACTAAGTATAGACGGGTCTTTCCTTCCTACGCTTCAATTGCCTACTCCGTCTTTTCTTGGACTAAAAGGTCTATATTATTATAANGCAAAAATTTGTACTTGCGCGATTAATGCCAGAAGCTCTTATTATCTCTTCTGCAAATTTGGATTAAGTAAATCACGCGACAGGGAATCGCCGTGTCAGAAACTTCATTTAATGTCAACCGGTTCGGAGAGATCCTTCCCAATTCCGACGGTATTTCAAAAGTTTGTATTCAGAGGTGCCCCTACGGTCGGCAAAATTCAAATACTTCGGCAAAACTTAGTGGACTTTGGATCAAGATATGCCGGTATTGAAAATGGACGACCCAGGATTAATCCTACGTTTACCTCTCTGTAAAATCCCAGTAACAATAGGTGAAGCCAAATTTCTCGAAATTTATTCATATTTGTATGTACATAATTATTACACAAACGAATAAATTTCGAGAAATTCTGCTCAACTATTTGCTAATAATTTAGCAAACAATTAAATTTTTTGTAAGTTTTTGGAAATTTTTTTTTCGCTTGAAATAAGCACAATATGGATTATTTTTTACTAGCCGTCTTAACTTCTGAGGAAATCGTAAATTAATATCAAATTACCTGCGGTGAATTCACATGGTTTTTCACAAATATGACGGTTGCTTACCAGTTTGTCCGCAAAAGGGATATGTGGTAATTATTCAAGGAGGTGGCAACCCTTTCGTTTGACATCTCATATTTTTAATGCAACGAACGGCGCGGATCTTATAATTTTTTGAAACAGGTGGCAACCTTACAGAAATTTTTAATACCAAAGGTGGCTCTCCTGCCAATAAAGAATATATATATTACAGCAATTCTCGTCTAAATCCGTTCAGTAGGTTCCGAGATTAGCGCGTACAAAGAATCTCGACTTTCCTTTTTACTATGTATAGAAGATAGTAATTTTTAAATAGATGGCAACCCCACTCAAAAAAATTAAAGTTTTTGTACTCCAACGAACGGTGGAAATCTTTAAACTTTTTATTAGGTGGCAACCCTACTCAGAAAAATAATCCATTATTGCACATCTATAGGCGAAGTCTTTTCGTTTGACAGCGACGGTGCAGAACTGATTCCTACGCCTAGTATGATTGTATATAGTAATTTTATTAACATATGGCAACCCTATTAAAAAAATACAGCAGTAATGCTTTTCTAGAGGCCAATCCCTTTCATTTGACAACTCATCTTTTGTAATCCAACGAACGGTGCGGTTCTTATAGTTTTTTTAGACAGGTGGCAACCCTATTAAAACTCTAAATAAAAAAGTGTCGATACAGAGTATATTAGAGAAATTCTCTTCTAAATCTGTTCAGCAGTTTTCGAGATTAGCGCGTACAAAGAGTCTCGACTTTCCTTTATACACTTTGTACTATGTATAGACAGATTCTCAGTTTAATAGATTACATAAGTAACTCGAAGTATATATTGACTAGCGTACATAGAAGGCTTCCTATTTTCTATATAGATATGTAATCATTTATCTTTATAAGGATGTGCATATGTATACCATGCAGAGAAGAGTTTTCACTCGTCTCGTCTGTCATTGCCCTTGAAATAGCAGAAACGATAACTAATATGCAACAAATATTGCAACACTGAGATACCAAACATACATATTTAATTTGAAGAAACTTGTCTAGCCAAGTTGAAGATGTTTGGCATGTTTGCAAATAACTACAGGTTTTGCAAATCACATGCAATGTCAACAAATATTCACCAGCCAGTCAGCCGAAACCGACTAACGACCATAAATATGTTACAACAACAAAATTGATCTAACAACAAGTGCTACTGCAAAGAAGCAAACGACGACGCTTAAAGTGCAGGGTTGGGCAATTGTTGAACTTGAAGCAACATACGATCAACATATGTACACCTATGTATATTTAATGCAACACAAACGATCAGCGTTGAGCGATGGCATCAGTGATCAACGATCGTGTAAAATAGAGAAAGAAGAAAAACGGAGATGATGCACAATCGGCGACAGCAGCAACAACTTCAACGCCATCGTCAACGCCATCGACATCGCCAACAGCTTCAGTAGGAGGAGGAGGAGGAGCAATATATCTGTAAGTAAAACATACATACATACATACCAATCCGGGCAAAGACCGGGCGCTCTTACATATGCGCCTATGGAACGGTGGCAGCTAGAAAGGCAACATTAACGGTGATAATCGAAGGCACATATTCATCTAAAGACGTGGTCATATAAAGATAAATACATACATACGTATGTACGAGTATGTCGTGCATTGCTCATTATTGCCCGCAAACGATCGATAGCTGGCTCGCTGCTAAACCTGTATGCCGCGGCGCTCGCTCATCTTCTTCATCTGCACTTGCGACTACTACCCCATTCATTCTCTCTCCATTCGAGCTTTCCCTATGTTTTTGCCATTCTGCATTCGGCGGCAATCGGTGTTTGCTACAATATTCTATCAGTTGACAGCAATCTTGTCGCTACAATGATTCCAGATGCATATCTGTGATTTATTTAATGCCAAAGTAGTCAACAACGATCGACAGTCGATCGTAAACAGCGAGCAGCGAGCAGCAAGCAGCAAACAGCGCAAGCAGAAATAAATGCAAGAGCCATGCAACATTAACACACACATGTGTAAGTGGTTGCAGCAAGCAAGCGGCCAGTTGTTGAAGGTAACTGCCACTGCCATAGCCGCAGCCGCAGCCGCAGCCGCAGTCACTGCCAATGCCAATGCCATTAGCCAACTTGTTGATTTTGCAGCCACTATTTCTTTGTTCCCTTCCTCACTCTCGTGCGCGCATTTTCGCTTAGCAGCCACTTGCTATTTATTTGCATTTGTGTCATTAAAAGAATTGCTTTAAATTTATTTTTCAGACAGCAAATGGTTGAATTTTAGCTGCTGAAATGCATGTATGTCTGCATTCGAGAAACTGCAAAATCATTAATGTATCGGCAGGTGAACGCGGGTTTCTGATCTTATGTGCAGTAAAAATAAAATTACTGGGAATGTTTTACTGGGATTGGATTAATATTTTTATAAATTTCAGCCATATTTGAGAAATTCTTTAAAAAACAGGTAGTTTTGCTGCTTAGTTCAAACTTACATAATATCACTCCAGCTTTTATTTGAGTAAGGGCCGTTTTCTCAGTTGCCTACTAAAAATTGATGACCGGTCTGCTTTATCGACTTTTTATCGATTTTCTGTTATAAGCATGCGAGCAGCAAATTTAATAGGCAGTTGAAACAATGGCCCTAAGTCTAGCAGACGTAGATAATTTTCAAAACCAGTACAGAAGTCTAAGTTCGGGCAAAGCCGAACATTAAATGCCCGGCACACGTATTAAACATAGTTTTTTCACCTTTCTGAAAACTACCGTTACATGGTAAGCAGGCGTGGTTTTACCCCTATACATAACCCATGAATTTTACTCCGCAAAAATTGGGAAACACATCTGCCAGCCGTTTTCTTCCAAACGAGGCTTCAGAAGAAGAAGAAGAGCTATATAACTCAACCCCTCAGGAACATTTTTTTCTAAGAGAGCATGTAATTCCTGATGTATGCTGATGATATCGAAATCATCTGTATAAAGAACCGTGAAGTCTGTTCTGCCTTATCCAAGTTGGATAAGGAAGCAAAGCCAAGGGGTCTGGTGGTCAACGAGGACAAGACGAAGCATCTCCAGTCATCAAAGAAATAGTCAGCGCATTCACGCTTAGGCACTGACGTGACTGTTAACAGTTTTAATTTCGAGAAAGCATTTCGTTTACTTGGGAATTAGCATTACCAGCGATAATAATGTCGGCGTGGAAATCCAACTCAGCATCACTCTTGCCAACAAGTGCTACTCTGGACTGAGTACGCAGTTTAGGAGTAAAGCCCTCTCTCGACATACGAAAACCACACTCGATAACTGCCGTCCCTTAATTGGCGTG
>NW_016186590.1:0-4592 GCF_001687245.7 Rhagoletis zephyria | reverse complement strand
GATGTATTTGTCAAATAGTTCATTTGTGTTGATGGCATATTTAATTTTATCGCTCCGAGTTTCAAAGTGATGCGAAAAATATTCGTCACCCGTATATTTAAAACATAAAACTTTGAACAACAAAACTGCAAAGCTTTTTTTGCCTTACTTCAAATTCAGAAACAAAAAAGAGACCGCATCTAGATAAATCGATGGTAAACAAACAATCAAGCAAGAAGCTCTAGAAGTAAACCACCTTCTCATCCTATTCAAAGCAGGTGTTTGTGCCACGTGAAGGTACCAGTCAGCAGTCCAACTTCTCAGACGGACCTTCTGAGATTGAAGGCAACATGAGTTTTGCCCACCTACATCCACTCGATGGCTCCCAGTCATTGCTGAGCGAAGTAGCCACCCAGTTTCTGATGGTTGCTTCGATGGTGGAAGTGGGAAGTGCTATGACTGGTTGCGTATCGAGGAATGCCTGGTCTAAGCCAACTCTGGCCAAAGGGTCAAATGTCTCATTTTCAGGCACTCCCGAGTGACCCAGAGTAAAGCAACCTCGTTATGTTTAGCAACATAATTTAGTCGGACATGCATTGTCGAACTAGTTTGGAAGTACTTCGAAAAAGGGCTGGCCAATGCGTTAGGTGCAGCTTGACTGTACCAGTAGACACGTAAACTCCTTTAACCACACCTATTTTCCACCTCGTAGTCTATGGCTTTGGGGATTGTAAATACCTCAGTTTGGAAGACAGAAGCATCTTCCCTAAAAAAAAAATGAAACTTATCCCCATTAACTTCGAAAAATACTCCATATCCTGACCCTGCGTCAGTTTTGGAGCCACAAGCGACAAGGTACGTGGGCTCAGTGTTGGAATTAAACCAGAATTCCCCCTCAGGGAACTCTCTCTCTAGAATCTCTTCAACAAAGGTAATAATGGCGTACTATCCTGTAGCATTGAAAAGACACAAGTGCTGAAATATCTGCCGCCGGCAATTTCCGCATCGCCTCACTCAGTGTTATACCAACGGTAAGTTCACCAGTGCGTCAAGAGCACTATACACCACTCAAAAAAATTAAAGTTAAGTAAATAGGCCATAAATAAGCAACCATTTTGGTTCTTTATTATCGAAACGATGTGAATTTTCGTGGACCCACACTTACAACTCATGTACCACCACATTTTTTTCACGCCAACGTAGACCCCCGTCGAGTCTCCCGTGGACCACAAAAACCACAGCAAACCAGTCTTATAAATCACGGATTTCGGAGTAGCTCATCCAGTTTTTGCAATATTGAATATTTTGTATCAATTTGTAAAGTTCTCAGCGTCTTATTTACATATTCCCCTGCCGGAGGCAGGATCTGAAACTTTACTTTACTTAAGTTAATCTAACCTCAACTTTTCAGATGTAATTTTAAAGCGTATTGTTTATTCTCGTTGTTAAACACGGCTGTCTACTGCATACCCGCCGGTTGGGTTTGGGGTGAGCATGGCTTCCTCAATAATCTTGGTGCTGTGGATATAGCCGGAAGCGGGCCGGTACACTTAATAGGTATGTACATATGTTTGTATACTATAGTATATATGAAAATTGGTATATAAGCAGATAGATTTATGAGTACGTAAATACAATGTAATATAATACAATATGGGTATTCATGGAAACGCGTAAATGCCTCGTACCGCGCAATCCTCGAAAATAAACCGATTTTCCACACAAATTAAGTAAGTTTACGAGTTTTACATTTTTACGAGGTATTNCATGTATTATTATTATATGTATTTACTTTACTTAAGTTAATCTCACCTCAACTTTTCAGATGTAATTTTAAAGCGTACTGTTTATTCTCGTTGTTAAACACGGCTGTCTACTGCATACCCGCCGGTTGGGTTTGGGGTGAGCATGGCTTCCTCAATAATCTTGGTGCTGTGGATATAGCCGGAAGCGGGCCGGTACACTTAATAGGTATGTACATATGTTTGTATACTATAGTATATATGAAAATTGGTATATAAGCAGATAGATTTATGAGTACGTAAATACAATGTAATATAATACAATATGGGTATTCATGGAAACGCGTAAATGCCTCGTACCGCGCAATCCTCGAAAATAAACCGATTTTCCACACAAATTAAGTAAGTTTACGAGTTTTACATTTTTACGAGGTATTCACGCGTTTTGATGAATTGCGCTAATATTAATTTGCTTGTTATGCACATACACTGGTGGTCCGATAATAAAAAACGATTTGCTTTTACAAGTTTTGACTATTTATTCTTATTTATTAGTTTTCACTTATTTTTTTTAGGAAAATATAGTGCATGCTACAACAAAAATCATATAACTCAAAGCCTTAAACTTTTTAAAGGATTTATAATAATTCGAAAAATTTAAAAAAATTGCCATCAAAATTTCAAAATTTTTAATCAGATTTTCGGGTATCTATGCTGTTTTATAGCCAATTTAATTTTAGCATAATATTGTAAAGTTTGAAATAGCCCAAAAATCTCGTTATTCGGATTTTTTATATACATACATAACATATATATATATGATTTTCGTTGTAGCATGTACATACTAAAACAAATTATTTTTAAGCAAAAAAGTAATTTCATCACAATCCAGTGATCGGATCTAAACTAAATTAGTATGGGACCACCTCTGAGGCACCACCTTTCCTTTAAGAATAATAGAAATGGGTTAGCGTGGTCCAAAGTTATGCGGTAACATATGTACATACAAAAGTAAGTGCGCCTGGGCCTCACACAAAGTGAAACTTAAGTTACATATCTGGCTTACATCTTTGTTTTTATCTTTTATATCTTTGCTTTTGTCCTTTTCTTCATCTACATATCCTCCTAGATGATGTGCGGTGCGATGACATGTGATATAATGTGAAGAGACGTTATAGGAGGTCATGTCATGCCAAATGATGTCATTTCATGTAATGATCTGTCATATGATGTCACATCATGTGTATCGATAGTAATATCGATAAAAATATCGATAACAAAACAGATAAAGTTATCGATAACAAATTCTAAAAAAGTGTAGAAAGCAAAATCAAAAACCAAATCGATATAAATTTCGATATCAAAATCGATCAAGATAAAAAACTCGATAAAAATTTCAATACCCAAATCGATAACAAAATCAATCGAAAATATCGATAATAATATCTATAACAAAATCGATCACAATATCGATAAAAATATCGCTAAAAAATAGATAAAAATATCGATAACAAAATCGATAACAATATCGATAAAAAAAATATCGATATCGAAATCAATAAAAAAAATCGAAATCAATAAATATATCGATAAAAACATCGATACCCAAATCGATAACACAATCGATTATATCGGTAAGTCCCGAGGTTGCCGAAAACCCAAAATAGTTCCCAGGTTGAGTCTCTATCTATTTCCTTTTCTTTATAATTACCTTTATTTTAATCTTTCTTCCTCTATCTGCATCTTTTCTTTTTTCGGTATCCTAATCCTCGCCTTTTTCTTAATATTTTCTTCATCGACATACATACTCCCCTTCACCTTGGCCCTTATACAAATGAGTAAAAAGTTTAAATTTACTTCGATATTAATTTTTGCATTTATCTTTACGCGTCTTTGTTTTTATTTTTACCTTTATCCTTTTTTTTATCTATTTACGTACACACCTTTACTTTCATTCTTGTATTGGTCCTATTCTTTAACCTTTCATTAGCAAGTTTTTGTTAAATTAATACCATTTGCATATATTTAAGAAGCACTCGATTCCGTCCCAACCATTTCCGTGTACAACTTCCGTTGCACTATTTCCGTGTGCAATTTCCGTTGAAGTTGCTAATTTATTCCCAACCAACCAACCGCCGCTAAAGAGGTTTCACTTCAAAAATAATAATAATATTCTGACGAATTCATAACCCCCTCCGTTTTTTAAGTCGGTTAAAAATAAATTAAATCTAATAAATAACAAGTAAGAAAGTCTAAGTTCGGGCAGAGCCGCACATTAAATACCCGGCGCAAGTATATATTAAATATATGATTTTACCTTTCCGAAAGCTACCGCTACATGGTAAGCCGGGGTGTATCAATTTTGAGTAATTTAGCGTCGTTAAATTTCGAAATATTGAAGTTTCAAGCATTTCTGAAAGTTACCGTTATACGAAAATCGGCCTCAATTTTAGTCCGATTTCAAAAATTATCAATCGTTTGCTTTTATATAATATATAATAATCGTTTGGTACAAATTGGTAGAACGGTTACCGAGATACATATATGTGATCATAAGTGGGCGGTGCCACGCCCATTTTCCAAAATTTTATCATAAACGTATTTCTTGGCAAAGAATTGTTGTAAGCATCAATTTTGAATAAATTAGCTTTAGTAATTACTGATTTATCGAAGATTTCGTATTTCTCCAAATTACCGTTATAAGGGATGTGGGTGTGGTTATTGTCCGATTTTAAAAATTTTAGGTCATTTGGTATTAAAATATTCTTATTTTTGTCTACGAGTTATTGTAAATATCAATTTTGAGTGAATAATCTTCAGTAGTTACTAAAATATCGCAGTTTTCGTATTTCTGAAAATTACCGTTATATG
>NW_016186589.1:0-4593 GCF_001687245.7 Rhagoletis zephyria | reverse complement strand
TGTGTTTTAGCTAAACTTTTCCACCTCTATTCGCATATGCTTGCACGTCCGCTTTCCAAATAAACGCGCCCTTGAAACGAACCATGTCCGCTACATTTCAATTTATCCCCACACATGCCTATTGTTTTATTTCTTTTAGAGAGTTATTCAACACGCTGCTGATGCTAATCAAGTACTTTCGAGACATCTGTGGATGTATATTAATAGTTTTGGGGCCTTTTTGGCCAAATATCGTTAACAATTCGACAGGTTTAGGGTTCTACATGGGCTGACACATTGTTGAATGCGCTGCTCAGAAAAATACAATGGGCATATTCCTTACTCATGTAGAACCCCGCAAATTTTTAGCTTACTTTTTATGTATCAATTGCATCCTCACGTCATCTGACAAACAATCATTGCAATAAACAAGCAATAAAAGCAATGACCAATGCAAAATCTGAACTTTTTCTGTTTTATTTTTTACACTGGCAAACAATGGACACAGGCATTAATATTTATGCGAAACTAAAGCTTTATATAAGCTAATATTTGCTAACGGACATAGATATGTATGTTTTAGATATTTGAGTGCCATTGCAATCGCTTTCACTTGTCCAGAGGCATATCAAATAAATGTCAATCAATGACGTCACGCTTCTCATTGCCTGTTGCTTCTGCGCCATTTATACTAAAAATTTGCATTGGATTTATGTATGTGTTTGTATGTAGATCTGCAAAATGTTATCAACTCATGCCGCTAGCATTGATGCTCTGTGGTCAATTTAAATTAAGAAATCATGTTAAAGAACTGTGTATTGCGGTTGAAGTGGGCGCCGTAAATCTGGTGACGAAAAATGTTAATCAAATGGTGAATCGGAATATCAAGTATTTATTATATTGTTAAAAAATAATTGCTGAGTTAATTTTTTAAAACTTTGATATATCTAATGAAGAGATTAAGGTGTTATAATCAAGGTTATAATCATTAGGGAATTTAATTTTGCCGACTTAAAGGTTTGATTTAACTACTGAAAAAATATCTCAAAAATTTGGGCTTTTTAGATGATTTTTAAGAAGTATAAAAAAATATGGTTTGGCATAAATAACACAGAAAGAAATAGATAAATTAAAAAAATTAATTTGGAAACACAAAAGCTAGGGGCGGCTAATGTGGCATAGTTCTGATGTCACTAGATCACCAATTGGTTTTTTTTTTCTCTGCCTCTATACAATTCCTCTATAGAACCGCCCGCTTATTTCGAAAATGGAGTTAATTGTTTTCTAGAGACAAGTTTTTGAGATGTGTGTAATTTATCATTATTCAGCTAAAAAACTGGTACCACTCAATCACGGATATATTAGAACCAATTAAAAGACTTTAATATGAGATGAGGCAAATGAAAGATCACAAAATTCTCCGTAAACCGTATATAGATCCCTTATCGATTGACTAGATAGTTTCTGAGAAATTATAAATGATTCCAAATTTTTTATTATTTTGATGAAAACAAGTAATTTTTAGCAAAAAAACCGACTTAAAAAAATATATATATATCTCCATAAATTTCATGATCCAATGATCAGATCTTAACCAGATTACCAGGGACCACCTCTGAGACCGTACCTTTCCGATGCAAAAAGAATTATCGTAGTCGTGGTCCAAAGTTATGCGGTAACATACATAAAAAAAAATATTCCGACGAACTGATAACCTCCTCCTTTTTTGGAAGTCGGTTAAAAATTAAATCAATTGAAACAATAACCGGGAAAAAATAAGAAAATTACGAATTTTTTGTAAATTTTTTTTATATATGTAAGCATGTTTCTTTATAAAAAAAAAAAATTAGCTACAAATCAATAACATTGATGGCTAAATAAGAAAGGAATGAGTGGTCAAATTAAAAGGCGGAAACATTTTTTGTATGAAAAATTAGCAAGAAAGAATGTTACTCATACGCCATGTATTGAACCCGAAAACAACCCCATAAATCTGCCACTCAGGTAAAACTTACCTTCCTGAGTTTCTAGAAAAGAACCCATTTCCCACTTCGACGCAAGTTGTCGCAAAATATATTAATATGACATGAAAACTTACCTCTTTATTTAATATGAACTTCTTCTCCTTTGACTCTGTAACTACTTAAGCGATTTTACAAAGCATTTAACAATGCACGCCCGTGGTTTCCCTTCTGTGCCGACTGATGCCAATTGGAAAGGACAAGTGAAGCCGAGTCAGTGGTGGTCGTCGGTTCGAATCCTACTGAAAAAAGTCTGATGAGGAAATGTGGTGATTTCCGAAATAACTATCACTTCTACCATTTTTTCAAATTATTGTTGCTTTTACACAATAAGTTTTCACTAAAAACGGCCTCAAGCTCATAAAANCACGTGACGCCACAGCCGACATTTGTAAGAAAAGCAATTAAAGGCGTTTTATTTTAGGGTTTGGCAATTCAAAGGCAGATGTCGCTGAACGCTTAAGTTCTTCGAAAATATCGAACTGGTAGGCACATACTAGTTTATGAACTAGTATTTTTTCTAACTGGTTTGGGCTTTCACTGCAGGGTAGTTTTACGTATTGATTTTCATTTCTTAAGCTTAGTATGTAGCAGTTAGGGAAAATCTGAGGATTTTTTTTCCTTATCTTTGGTGCTTGCAAAAGTACTTTCCATTTGCTGTATACTTTCATGAATAAATAAATACATGGGCATTTTTTTGTTGAGACCTGTTAACTGATTCTTGAAATTTTTATAGTAGGAAATTTATTTTCTCTTTCTTGAACATCAATTGACATAAGGCTGGTGTTACTGGCGAAGTTTGATTTTCGCTGCGATTGTACTGATTGTCAAAATTATGTGTTTGTTGTAAATTTGTTTTGTTCTGATTGTCATTGTACATTTAATTTGTTACTGTAGTTTTTTGTTTTTGTTTTTTTTTTTGGGCTGCCGCTACTACCTTCACCTTGATTTACATACATACATACATCTATGATTTTTTCGTGTTTCTTTAGAGTTGAGTACCATGCTTTTATGGCGCGAGCCTTTGCCGCCTTTATGGTAGAAATGCCACCTTTAACAAATACTTGTGACGAAATTCTTTTATAAAAGTGAAATAAGTTGTATGTCCTCTCTGTCTGAAGTCAAGATTTTGAATGCGGCTTTATTTATTTTCTTATAAAATTATGTTAACTTAATAATTTGGCTACCACTATATCGAGAAGTAGGTTAAACACCACGACCTTTTACGTAACCTATCGCGCCTGATTATAGGCATGTTTTATTCAACCATCACAAGCAAATAGCTAAATCTTGGTCAAATAAAACGAAATTAGCTTATTTCCTATGTTAGCCTAATTTTGACAGTTGTTTGACTGCAAATAGTGTCAGAGTAAGTTCTTGCCTCTTTCTGATTGGTTGAAGGAGAAAATTTCTGATGCTGAATGGCAATGCCTCTTGTTCAATATACAAGCCAAGATAGCTTTTCATAAGCCAATATAATTATGTTGGGTAAGTCCTCCATACAAAATAAGCTAATAGCTTAAATTTCTGGACAAATAAAACACGGCTTATGTTAAAGTTAAATAGTCAGCTATATAAACACTAGGGCGGTCCTTAAAATTTAAGTGAACAATTTTTTTTCAGTTTGACCCCCTTAATAGGAAACACTACGGTCACAGATATCACATATTAATTTTGGTACCGATTGGAGATGGTTAATGCTTGTCGTACAGGGTGCAAATTACATATTCCTATATAGAGACTCAAAAAATTCATATAAATTTTTTCAACTAATACCCAAAATCGATACTACTAAAGTCAAGGATATTAGACCTAAATTTCGGGACCAATTTGAGTTGGTTAAGGCGTGTCGTAAAGGGTTCAGGGGCAAGTTGCCTCTATGGACTCAAAAAACTAAAGATATTTTTTGAATTTAATACCCAAAATCGATACTACTAAAGTCGAGAATATCACATAGAGGGTAACTTGAACTTTGAACCCTGTGCGGCATGCATTAGCTGACTTAGTTTATTTTTGATATCTTCGACAATGGTAGTATCCACGTAGGTATTGAGGCTTAGGAAATCTGATATAAAAATTGTTTCCTACATTTAAGGATCACCCTAATAAACATGGGTACATTTAGCGTCTATCTGTTGCAAATAATTAGGATTTGACTACGTGGTTAATCGCAATAGGAGACATAAATAAATAGCAGATCTCATCGAAAGCATTTTTGTTTTCATTTCCTATGTATGGGTCAGTGTAATTCTCTGATAGCTTAATGTAGAAGAAAAGCTAAATTCAAATTTTTTCAATAAAACTACAAATTAACAAGTAATTTTTAGCANTATATCTATATATTTCATGATTCAATGATCGGATCTTAACCAAATTAGTATACGACCACCCCGAAATCGGCTGACATGGTCCAAAGTTATGCGGTAACATACATAAAAAAAAAATAAATAAATAAATATTCCGACGACCTGATAACCTCCTCCTTTTTTGAAAGTCGGGTAAAAAGTGACCCGCTTTCGCCAAGGAATAAGGTTTTTGAAGTGAAACTTCCTTAGCGGCGGTTGGTTTGTTGGGAGTAAATTGGCAAATTCAA